>NC_052338.1:28929248-28949248 GCF_016432855.1 Salvelinus namaycush
ACAGACAGACTGAACCCTGACAATAACACAGACAGACTGAACCCTGACAATAACACAGACAGACTGTAGCCTGACAATAAGACACAGCCTGTTGCCTGTCAATAACAAACAGACAAACTGTAGCCAGCCTAACAATAACAGATACTGTAACCAGACAGAAGACTCTAGCCAGACGATAACACAGAGACTGTAGCCATACAGGAGCTTGTAGCTTACAATAACACAGAGACTGTAGCTAGACAGTAGACTGTAGCCAGACAATAACAGAGACTGTAGCCAGACAGTAGACTGTATCCACACAATAACAAAGAGACTGTAGCCATACAGTAGACTGTAGCCAGACAATAACAGAGACTGTAGCCAGACAGTATACTGTAACAAGGCAATAACACAGAGACTGTAGCCAGACATTAGACTGTAGCTTGACAATACCACAGAGACTGTAGCCAAACAGTAGACTGTAGCCAGACAGTAGACTGGAGCCAGACAATAACACAGTTGACTGTAGCCAGACTAAAACACAGAGACTGTAGCCAGACAGTAGACTGGAGCCAGACAATAACATAGTAGACTGTAGCCAGATGGTAGACTGTAGCTTGACAATAACACAGAGAATGTAGCCATACATTAGACTGTAGCTTGACAATAACACAGAGATGGTAGCCAAACAGTAAACTGTAGCCAGACAGTAGACTGGAGCCAGACAATAACACAGTTGACTGTAGCCAGACTAAAACACAGAGACTGTAGCCAGACAGCAGACTGGAGCCAGACAATAACACAGTAGACTGTAGCCAGAATATAACACTGAGACTGTAGCCATACATAACACAGAGACTGTATCCAAACAGTACAATGTAGCCAGACAGTAGACTGTAGCCAGACAGTAGACTGGAGCCAGACAATAACATAGACTGTAGCCAGACATTACACTGGAGCCAGACAATAACACAGACTGTAGCCAGACAGTAGACTGTAGCCATACACAAGCACAGAGACTGTAACCAGACAGTAGACTGGTGCCAGACAATAACACAGTAGACTGTAGTCAGACAGTAGACTGTAGCCAAACCATAACACAGTAGACTGTAGCCAAACCATAACACAGTAGACTGTAGCCAGACAGTTTACAATTGGCTCATTCATCCCCCTCCTCTCCCCTGTAACTATTCCCCAGGTCGTTGCTGCAAATGAGAACGTGTTCTCAGTCAACTTACCTGGTAAAATAACGGATAAATAAAATAAAAAAATAAAAAACAGTAGACTGTAGCCAGACAATAACACAGAGACTGTAGCCAGACAATAACACAGTAGACTGTAGTCAGACAGTAGACTGGAGCCAGACAATAACACAGTAGACTGTAGTCAGACAGTAGACTGTAGCCAAACCATAACACAGTAGACTGTAGCCAAACCATAACACAGTAGACTGTAGCCAGACAATAACACAGAGACTGTAGCCAAACCATAACACAGTAGACTGTAGCCAGACAATAACACAGAGACTGTAGCCAGACAATAACACAGTAGACTGTAGCCAAACCATAACACAGTAGACTGTAGCCAGACAATAACACAGAAACTGTAGCCAAACCATAACACAGTAGACTGTAGCCAGACAATAACACAGAGACTGAAGCCAGACAATAACACAGTAGACTGTAGCCAAACCATAACACAGTAGACTGTAGCCAGACAATAACACAGTAGACTGGAGCCAGACAATAACACAGAGACTGTAGCCAGACAGTAGACTGTAGCCAGACAATAACACAGTAGACTGTAGCCAGACAATAACACAGTAGACTGTAGCCAAACCATAACACAGTAGACTGTAGCCAGACAATAACACAGTAGACTGGAGCCAGACAATAACACAGAGACTGTAGCCAGACAGTAGACTGTAGCCAGACAATAACACAGTAGACTGTAGCCAGACAATAACACAGTAGACTGTAGCCAAACCATAACACAGTAGACTGTAGCCAGACAATAACACAGTAGACTGGAGCCAGACAATAACACAGACACTGTAGCCAGACAGTAGACTGTAGCCAGACAATAACACAGTAGACTGTAGCCAGACAATAACACAGAAACTGTAGCCATACAGTAGACTGTAGACATACAATAACACAGAGACTGTAGCCAGACAGTAGACTGGTGCCAGACAATAACACAGTAGACTGTAGCCAGACAGTAGACTGGTGCCAGACAATAACACAGTAGACTGTAGCCAGACAGTAGACTGTAGCCATACAGTAGACTGTAGCCATACAATAACACAGAGACTGTAGCCAGACAGTAGACTGGTGCCAGACAATAACACAGTAGACTGTAGCCAGACAGTAGACTGGTGCCAGACAATAACACAGTAGACTGTAGCCAGACAATAACACAGTAGACTATAGCCATACAGTAGACTGTAGCCATACAATAACACAGAGACTGTAGCCAGACAGTAGACTGGAGCCAGACAATAACACAGTAGACTGTAGCCAGACAGTAGACTGGTGCCAGACAATAACACAGTAGACTGTAGCCAGACAGTAGACTGGTGCCAGACAATAACACAGTAGACTGTAGCCAGACAGTAGACTGGTGCCAAACCATAAGACAGTAGACTGTAGCCAGACAATTACACAGTAGACTGTAACCAGACAGTAGACTGGAGCCAGACAATAACACAGTAGACTGTAGCCAGACAGTAGACTGGTGCCAAACCATAAGGCAGTAGACTGTAGCCAGACAATAACACAGTAGACTGTAGTCAGACAGTAGACTGGAGCCAGACAATAAGACAGTAGACTGGTGCCAGACAATAACACAGTAGACTGTAGTCAGACAGTAGACTGGAGCCAGACAATAACACAGTAGACTGTAGTCAGACAGTAGACTGTAGCCAAACAAGGTAATAGGTCATCTCAAAGACACACTGATTTATCATCCTGTTGACAAGATACCATGTAATCTCAAAGAGACACTGATTTATTATCCTCTTGATAAGGTAATAGGCCATTTCAAAGAGACAATTATGTATCATCCTCTTGACAAGATAACAGGTCATTTCAAAGAAACAATGATATATCACTCCTATTGACAAGGTAATAGGTAATCTCAAAGACACAAGGATTTATCACACCTCTTGACAAGGTAATAGGTAATCTCAAAGACACAAGGATTTATCACACCTCTTGACAAGGTAATAGGTAATCTCAAAGAGACAATGATGTATCCGTCCTCTTGACAAGGTAATTGGTAATCTCAAAGAGATAGGGGCTGGACCACAGCACTCAAACACTGTGGAAACCCAAAAGAGAGGGAACTAAATAAAAAAATAAAAAATAAAAAAAGATATTCCGAACCTAACCAGTGCTTTGAAACGGAGGTTTCTATTATGGGACCTAAGAAGAGAGATGGATAAAGACTAGCGGAAGAACCATGGAGATTTTAGCCTGATCATAGTGAACAAGACTGGACAGGAGAGGACAGATGTAGACTTGAGTGCTATGACAGTAGTGATACGGAGATATGGGATGACAGAGAGAGAGCGAGAGATTATTGTATTGAGAGAGAGCAAGAGGGAGAGAGAGATAGAGAGCGAGAGAGAGAGAGAGAGAGAGAGAGAAAGAGAGAGAGAGAGAGAGCGAGAGAGTGAGCGAGTGAGCGCGAGAGAGAGAGAAACAGAGAGAGAGGAAGAGAGAGAGAGAGAGGAAGAGCAAGAGAGAGAGGAAGAGAGAGGAAGAGCGAGAGTGAGAGGAAGAGAGAGAGAGGAAGAGAGCGAGAGAGAGCGAGAGAAAGCGAGTGAGCGTGAGTCAGAGAGAGGGGAGGAGAGAGAGAGAGGAAGAGCGAGAGAGAGAGAGGAAGAGAGGAAGAGAGGAAGAGAGAGAGGAAGAGAGAGAGAGAGGAAGAGCGTGAGAGAGAGGAAGAGAGAGAGAGAGGAAGAGAGATGAAGAGAGAGAGAGAGGAAGAGCGAGAGAGAGGAAGAGAGATGAAGAGAGAGAGAGATGAAGAGAGAGAGAGAGAGAGAGAGAGAGAGAGAGAGAGAGAGAGAGAGAGAGAGAGAGAGAGAAAGAGAGAGAGAGATGAAGAGAGAGAGAGAGAAGGACAGAGGTGCAAATAGTGTGTACGGTGCATTCGAAAAGTTTTCAGACCGCTTAACTAATTCCACATGTTGTTACGTTACAGCCTTAATCTAAAATGGATTAAATAGTTTTTCCCCACATCAATTTACACACAATACCCCATAATGACAAAGCAAAATACATGTTTTATTATTTTATCAAAAAAAATTTTTTTATCGATAACTGAAATATTACCTATACATAACTATTCAGACCCTTTACTCAGTACTTTGTTGAAGCACCTTTGGCAGTGATTACAGCCTCAAGTCTTCTTGGGCATGATGCTACAAGCTTGGCACGCCTGTATTTGGGGAGTTTCTCCCATTCTTCTCTGCAGATCCTCTCAAGCTCTGTCAGGTTGAATGGGGAATGTAGCTGCACAGCTATTTTCAGGTCTCTCCGTTCGATTGGGTTCGGGCTCTGGCTGTGCCATTCAAGGACACTGCGTTGTCTTGGCTGTGTGCTTAGGGTCATTGTCGTATAGGAAGGTGAACCTTCGCCCCTGGTTGAGGACCTGAGCATTCTGGAGCAGGTTTTTAATCAAGGATCTCTCTGCACTTTGCTCCGTTCATCTTTCCCTCAAACCTGACTAGTCTCCCAGTCTCTGCCGCTGAAAAACATCCCCACAGCAAGATGCTGCCACCACCGTGCTTCACCGTAGGGATGGTGCCAGCTTTCCTCCAGACGTGATGCTTGGCCTTCAGGCCAAAGAGTTCAATCTTGGTTTCATCAGACCAGAGAATCTTGTTTTTCATGGTCTGAGACTCTGTAGGTGCCTTTTGGCAAACTCCAAATGGGCTGTCATGTACCTTTTACTGAGGAGTGGCTTCCGTCTGGCCACTCTACCATAAAAGCCTGATTGGTGGAGTGCTGCATAGATGGTTGTCCTTCTGGAAGGTTCTCCCATCTCCACAGAGGAACTCTGAGGCTATGTCAGAGTGACCATCGGGCTCTTGGTCATCTCCCTGACCAAGGCCCTTCTCCTCCGATTGCTCAATTTGGCCAGGCGGCCAGCTCTAGGAAGAGTCTTGGTGGTTCCAAACTTCTTCCATTTAAGAATGATGGAGGCGACTGTGTTCCTGGGGAGCTTCAATGCTGCAGAAATGTTTTGGTACCCTTCCCCAGATCTGTGCCTCGACACAATCCTGTCTCGGTGCTTTACGGAAAATTCCTTCAACCTCATGGCTTGGTTTAGCTCTGACATGCACTGTCAACTGTGGGACCTTATATAGCCAGGTGTGTGCCTTTCTAAATCATGTCCAATCAATTGAATTTACCACAGGTGGACTCCAATCAAGTTGTAAAAACATCTCAAGGATGATAAATGGAAACAGAATACACCCGAGCTCAATTTCGAGTCTCATAGCAAAAGGCTTGAAAACGTATGTAAATCGGGTATTTCTGTTTAAAAACCTGTTTTTACTTTGTCATTATGGGGTATGGTGTGTAGATTGATGAGGAAACATTTTCATTTCATCAATTTTGGAATAAGGCTGTAACGTAACAAAATGTGGGAAAAGTGAAGAGGTGTGAATCCTTTCCGAAGGCACTGTATATGAGATGGTACTGTATAAGACAATAAATATTATGTTGCAGAGTTTGGTCTAGATCTCGGGCTTCCACAAAAGGAGAAACAGAGGGACAGTCTGATGGATAGACAGAGAGACAGACAGACAGATAGATAGAGGTGTATATGTACATGAGATGGTACTAACCGGGACACACTGCTATGTTGCAGGGTTTGGTCTGTTTCTCAGGCCCTCCACAGTGCTTGGCCCCTCCTCCGCTCTCACAGTTTCTGGTTCGGGTCCTGGAGCCCCGCCCACACGTGACAGAACACAGGCTCCATGACGACCACTCCTCCCACAGCCCATGCACTGCAACACCCAGAGTCAGACAGGCACACAGATCCAATTGGGATGAGCGAATGAGATAGGAGGCGGGTCAAGTTGTCATAGACAACGAGACTAGACAATGAACGAAGAGGAGTGACTTCCTGACACAACCAATAGGGTTGGAGAGTGTGAGCCTGGAGGCGGGATCATAACTCCTGTCAGCAAAGGGGGTTAGAGGATGAGAAAGAAAATGAGTAAATGAACACTAGCACACCTCTCAAAATAACCAACAGATAGCACACCTCGCCCTCGCCACCTCTCCATATAGTACAAACCAGGAAAGAACACACCCCAAGCTACTCCATAACCAGAAGCTCCGCCTCCACCTTTAGCTGTTTGGATGGACTGGGATGCGTTCAGTAGGGCACAACATTGAAGTGCATTCAGATAGAAATATAATATGTAGAATAGACAAGCCAATCATGCAGAGTGTGAGGAATCGTGTCAGCTCTATCCATGGTACAGTATTTCTATCGGCAACGTTCAGTATTTTACACCCTCTTGAAGGAAACCCTGTTGTTAGAGAATGAATGGCATATGAGAAAGTTAGGTTAGGAAATGAACATAAAAAAGACATCTGATTTCATGGATTTATACACAACAAGTATGACAAGATCATAAAATACAATTCATATTGATTACCCCATACTTCTCGGTCATTAAAATGTAATACTGAGGGCACAGCATTATCAGACTCTGATCAGCAGTATGATAAAACATGTATCAACTTGTTCATTAAAATGGTGTGATGCCTTCTACTATATATCTCTAAATAAACATCTTAAAAGATATGAAATAAAGCCTTTCAAAATAGGAATACTGATCTAGAATCAGTGTTATCTTCTACAGCACAATGAATAAGAGGTTAAACTGATCCTAGATCAGTGTTGGGAAAACGGTGCCCTGGTTTTTGAGAGGAAGCTCTCTTGTTCTCTTGCAGAAGCTGCTTAATGGACACAGATCTAGGATCAGTTTACCATTCCAAATCCTTTGCCAATAGGATGCATAATACAACTGACCTGAGATCAGTGTCTAGGAGCAAAGTCCTTTGTTAAATGGGACCATAGAGTTGGAAAGAGGGCTCATCTTTGAAATCGTCTAAAATTGGCTTTGTGGCAATTGAGTCTTCTATTCAACTATTCATGGAAGTGGGAGTCAGTGGTGTGACAGTGGTGGGATATTGCATGCTGGGGGTGAAGTGCTGAGGAACCAGAACAGCACAATGTGGAGGAACACAGCACAGCAGCATACCTACCGCAATACACAGCCAACCAGTAAGAGAAATAAACAGACATGTACAGTGGGGAGAACAAGTATTTGACACACTGCCGATTTTGCAGGTTTTCCTACTTACAAAGCATGTAGAGGTCTGTCATTTTTATCATAGGTACACTTCAACTGTGAGAGACGGAATCTAAAACAAAAATCCAGAAAATCACATTGTATGATTTTTAAGTAATTAATTTGCATTTTATTGCATGACATAAGTATTTGATCACCTATCAACCAGTAAGAATTCCGGCTCTCACAGACCTGTTAGTTTTTCTTTAAGAAGCCCTCCTGTTCTCCACTCATTACCTGTATTAACTGCACCTGTTTGACCTCGTTACCTGTATAAAAGACACCTGTCCACACACTCAATCTAACAGACTCCAACCTCTCCACAATGGCCAAGACCAGAGAGCTGTGTAAGGACATCAGGGATAAAATTGTAGACCTGCAATTGGGATGGGCTACAGGACAATAGGCAAGCAGCTTGGTGAGAAGGCAACAACTGTTGGCACAATTATTAGAAAATGGAAGAAGTTCAAAATGACAGTCAATCACCCTCGGTCTGGGGCTCCATGCAAGATCTCACCTCGTGGGGCATCAATGATCATGAGGAAGGTGAGGGATCAGCCCAGAACTACACGGCAGGACCTGGTCAATGATCTGAAGAGAGCTGGGACCACAGTCTCAAAGAAAACCATTAGTAACACACTACGCCGTCATGGATTAAAATCCTGCAGCGCACACAAGGTCCCCCTGCTCAAGCCAGCGCATGTCCAGGCCCGTCTGAAGTTTGCCAATGACCATCTGGATGATCCAGAGGAGGAATGGGAGAAGGTCATGTGGTCTGATGAGACAAAAATAGAGCTTTTTGGTCTAAACTCCACTCGCCGTGTTTGAAGGAAGAAGAAGGATGAGTACAACCCCAAGAACACCATCCCAACCGTGAAGCATGGAGGTGGAAACATCATTCTTTGGGGATGCTTTTCTGCAAAGGGGACAGGACGACTGCACCGTATTGAGGGGAGGATGGATGGGGCCATGTATCGCGAGATCTTGGCCAACAACCTCTTTCCCTCAGTTAGAGCATTGAAGATGGGTCGTGGCTGGGTCTTCCAGCATGACAACGACCCGAAACACACAGCCAGGGCAACTAAGGAGTGGTTCCGTAAGAAGCATCTCAAGGTCCTGGAGTGGCCTAGCCAGTCTCCAGACCTGAACCCAATAGAAAATCTTTGGAGGGAGCTGAAAGTCCATATTGCCCAGCGACAGCCCCGAAACCTGAAGGATCTGGAGAAGGTCTGTATGGAGGAGTGGGCCAAAATCCCTGCTGCAGTGTGTGCAAACCTGGTCAAGAACTACAGGAAACGTATGATCTCTGTAATTGCAAACAAAGGTTTCTGTACCAAATATTAAGTTCTGCTTGTCTGATGTATCAAATACTTATGTCATGCAATAAAATGCTAATTAATTACTTAAAAATCATACAATGTGATTTTCTGGATTTTTGTTTTAGATTCCGTCTCTCACAGTTGAAGTGTACCTATGATAAAAATTACAGACCTCTACATGCTTTGTAAGTAGGAAAACCTGCAAAATCGGCAGTGTTTCAAATAATTGTTCTCACCACTGTATGTGTTGGCACACATACGACACCACACGCCCACATATACGACACCACACGCCCACAGGCAGTAGACCTACAGACATAGTCTGTAGTGTGTGCACAGAAGCACACACATACGACACCACACGCCCACACATACGACACCACACGCCCACAGGGAGTAGACCTACAGACATAGTGTGTGTGTGTGCACAGAAGCACACACATACAGATTACTATAAGCAGTCTAGTCGTAAGAAAGGAGGGAGAAATAATTACAGGGAGAGAATGAGTGCAAGGAATGCCCGAAAACAGCTTCTGGACATCAGAACAGCGAACACTACATCAGAACAGCGATCACTACATCAGAACAGCGATCACTACATCAGAACAGCGATCACTACATCAGAACAGCGATCACTACATCAGAACAGCGATCACTACATCAGAACAGCGATCACTACATCAGAACAGCGATCACTACATCAGAACAGCGATCACTACATCAGAACAGCGATCACTACATCAGAACAGCGATCACTACATCAGAACAGCGATCACTACATCAGAACAGCGATCACTACATCAGAACAGCGATCACTACATCAGAACAGCGATCACTACATCAGAACAGCGATCACTACATCAGAACAGCGATCACTACATCAGAACAGCGATCACTACATCAGAACAGCGATCACTACATCAGAACAGCGATCACTACATCAGAACAGCGATCACTACATCAGAACAGCGATCACTACATCAGAACAGCGATCACTACATCAGAACAGCGATCACTACATCAGAACAGCGATCACTACATCAGAACAGCGATCACTACATCAGAACAGCGATCACTATATCAGAACAGCGATCACTACATCAGAACAGCGATCACTACATCAGAACAGCGATCACTAACCTTACTTTGGATGAAGATTTCTACTATAACGAGTCGGCAGTTGTGGATGTACTGCTCATCCCGGACCAGGCCCTAAGCCCCAGAGAGAGACAGACGAGCAGGCTCCATGACAAGACTACGTCGGTGAGTAAATACCCTTTGTTCTATTGGCGAACAAACTGGACGAGCTCCGTTCGAGACTATCCTGTCAACGGGACCTGAATAAATGTAATATTCTATGTTACTTGGTGTCGTGGCTGAACAAGGACATGGATAATATATATCTCACACTGCTGCCATTTGGTGGCCAAAATCTAAATGGCACCTAAACTGGAATAATACATTGTGGCCTTTCTCTTGCACTTCAAAACATTATTTTTTATTGGTATTATCTTTTACCAGATCAAATGTGTTATATTCTCCTACATTAATTTCACATTTCCACAAACTTCAAAGTGTTTCCTTTCAAATGGTATCAAGAATATGCATATCCTTGCTTCAGGTACTGAACTACAGGCAGTTAGATTTGAGTATGTCAATTTAGGCGAAAAAAGGGTCTTAAGAGTTTTTAAGACCGAACGGCAGCTTCAGGTAAAGTTCATGGGGAGATGAGTGTCTCTTTGTTAACAACAGCAGGTGCGTAATCCCTATTCACCCCCGCAAACCGATGCTGGCACTAAGACAGCACTCAATGAGCTGTATAGGGCCATAAACCAACAAGAAAATGCACATCCAGAGGCGGCGCTCCTAGTGGCCGGGGATTTAAAGCAGCGTCTCATCTCATTTTTACCAGCACGTCACCTGTGCAAATAGAGGGGGAAAAAAATCTAGATCACCTTAACTACACACACAGAGACGCGTACAAAGCTCTCCCTCGGCCTCCATTTGGCAAATCTGACCATAACTCTATCCTCCTGATTCTTGCTTACAAGTAAAAACTCAAACAGGAAGTAGCAGTGACGTGGTCAATGCGGAAGTGGTCCGATGAAGCGGATGCTATGCTACAGGAACTATTTTGCTAACACAGACCGGGATACATCCGATAAGATTGAGGAGTTTACCACATCAGTCACAGCTTCATTAATAAGTACATCGAAAACTTAAAATCAAATCAAATTTTATTGGTCACATACACATGGTTAGCAGATGTTAATGCGAGTGTAGCGAAATGCTTGTGCTTCTAGTTCCGACTATGCAGTAATATCTAACAAGTAATCTAACAAATTCACAACAACTACCTTATACACACAAATACACAGATAATCGTCCCCCTGACCGTACGCACATATCCCAACCAGAAGCCATGGATTACAGGCAACATCCGCACTGAGCTAAAGGCTAGAGTTGCCGCTTTCAAGGAGCGTGACACTAATCCGGAAGCTTACAAGAAATCTCACTACAACCTCTGATGAGCCATTTACAGGAGTAAAATCAAATCCTACTAAGCTGGCTCTGATGCTCGTCGGATGTGGCAGGGCAAACTATCACAGATTACCAGCCCCCGCGAGTGTTCACCGACGACTGGGTGGACGAGCACGACTCCATCACCATCATTAAGTTTGCTGATGACACCGCGGTGGATGGCCTGATCACCGATGACAGCCTACAGGGAGGATGTCAGTGGCCTGGAAGTGTGATGCCAGGTGTACAACCTCTCCCTCCATGTCAGCAAGACAAAAGAGCTGATCGTGGACAACAGGAAACGGGGGGCCGAGCACACCCCCATCCACATCGATGGGGCTGTAGTGGAGCGGGTCGAGAGCTTCGGTGTCCACATCCCTAAGGAATTATTCTGGTCCACACACACCAACACACCTTTTCCCCCTCAGAAGGCTGAAAAGATTTGGCATGGGCCCTCAGATCCTTAAAGTTATCCAGCTACACCTTTAAAAGCACCTTGACATGCTGCATCACTGTTTGGTATGGCAACTACTTGGCATCTAACCTCAAGGTGCTACAGCGGGCAATGCATTTGGCCAAGTACTGGGGCTGAGCTCCCTGCCATCCAGGACCTCTATACAAGGCAGTGTCAGAGGAAAGCCCTAAAAATGGTCAAAGATTCCAGCCACCCAAGTCATAGACTGTTCCCTTTGCTATCTTACGGCAGGCGGTACTGATGCACCAAGTCTGAAACCAACAGGACACTGAACAGTTTCTACCCCCATACCATTAGGCTGTTAAAGAGTTAGTCTGGGTAGCTATTGGTTAACTCTTTAACTATCTGCATTGACCCTTTTTGCACGAACTCTTTTGACTCAACACATGCTGCTGTTACTGTCTATTATCTATACTGTTGTCTAGTCACTTTACCCCTACCTACAGTATACTGCTGTTACTGTCTATTATCTATCCTGTTGTCTAGTCACTTTACCCCTACCTACAGTATACTGCTGTTACTGTCTATTATCTATCCTGTTGTCTAGTCACTTTACCCCTACCTACAGTATACTTCTGTTACTGTCTATTATCTATCCTGTTGTCTAGTCACTTTACCCCTACCTACAGTATACTGCTGTTACTGTCTATTATGGTCCCGGGTGGCGCAGTGGTCTAGGGCACTGCATCGCAGTGCTAGCTGCGCCACCAGAGTCTCTGGGTTCGCGCCCAGGCTCTGTCGCAGCCGGCCGCAACCGGGAGGTCCGTGGGGCGACGCACAATTGGCATAGCGTCGTCCGGGTTAGGCCGGTAGGGATATCCTTGTCTCAGTATGTAATGTAAATGTAATAAAATGTATGCACTCTACTGTAAGTCGCTCTGGATAAGAGCGTCTGCTAAATGACTAAAATGTAAATGTAAAATGTATTATCTATCCTGTTGTCTAGTCACTTTACTCCTACCTACAGTATACTGCTGTTACTGTCTATTATCTATCCTGTTGTCTAGTCACTTTACCCCTACCTACAGTATACTGCTGTTACTGTTTATTATCTATACTGTTGTCTAGTCACTTTACCCCTACCTACAGTATACTGCTGTTACTGTTTATTATCTATCCTGTTGTCTAGTCACTTTACCCCTACCTACAGTATACTGCTGTTACTGTCTATTATCTATCCTGTTGTCTAGTCACTTTACCCTTACCTACAGTATACTGCTGTTACTGTCTATTATCTATCCTGTTGTCTAGTCACTTTACCCCTACCTACAGTATACTGCTGTTACTGTCTATGATCTATCCTGTTGTCTAGTCACTTTACCCCTACCTACAGTATACTGCTGTTACTGTTTATTATCTATCCTGTTGTCTAGTCACTTTACCCCTACCTACAGTATACTGCTGTTACTGTCTATTATCTATCCTGTTGTCTAGTCACTTTACCCTTACCTACAGTATACTGCTGTTACTGTCTATTATCTATCCTGTTGTCTAGTCACTTTACCCCTACCTACAGTATACTGCTGTTACTGTCTATGATCTATCCTGTTGTCTAGTCACTTTACCCCTACCTACAGTATACTGCTGTTACTGTCTATTATCTATCCTGTTGTCTAGTCACGTTACCCCTACCTACAGTATACTGCTGTTACTGTTTATTATCTATCCTGTTGTCTAGTCACTTTACCCCTACCTACAGTATACTGCTGTTACTGTCTATTATCTATCCTGTTGTCTAGTCACGTTACCCCTACCTACAGTATACTGCTGTTACTGTCTATTATCTATCCTTTACCCCTACCTACAGTATACTGCTGTTGCTGTCTATTATCTATCCTGTTGTCTAGTCACTTTACCCCTACCTACAGTATACTGCTGTTACTGTTTATTATCTATACTGTTGTCTAGTCACTTTACCCCTACCTACAGTATACTGCTGTTATTGTCTATTATCTATCCTGTTGTCTAGTCACTTTACCCCTACCTACAGTATTCTGCTGTTACTGTCTATTATCTATCCTGTTGTCTAGTCACTTTACCCCTACCTACAGTATACGGCTGTTACTGTCTATTATCTATCCTGTTGTCTAGTCACTTTACCCCTACCTACAGTATACTGCTGTTACTGTCTATTATCTATCCTGTTGTCTAGTCACTTTACCCCTACCTACAGTATACTGCTGTTACTGTCTATTATCTATCCTGTTGTCTAGTCACTTTACCCCTACCTACAGTATACTGCTGTTACTGTTTACTATCTATCCTGTTGTCTAGTCACTTTACCCCTACCTACAGTATACTGCTGTTACTGTCTATTATCTATACTGTTGTCTAGTCACTTTACCCCTACCTACAGTATACTTCTGTTACTGTCTATTATCTATCCTGTTGTCTAGTCACTTTACCCCTACCTACAGTATACTGATGTTACTGTTTATTATCTATCCTGTTGTCTAGTCACTTTACCCCTACCTACAGTATACTGCTGTTACTGTCTATTATCTATCCTGTTGTCTAGTCACTTTACCCCTACCTACAGTATACTGCTGTTACTGTTTATTATCTATCCTGTTGTCTAGTCACTTTACCCCTACCTACAGTATACTGCTGTTACTGTCTATTATCTATCCTGTTGTCTAGTCACTTTACCCCTACCTACAGTATACTGCTGTTACTGTCTATTATCTATCCTGTTGTCTAGTCACTTTACCCTTACCTACAGTATACTGCTGTTACTGTCTATTATCTATCCTGTTGTCTAGTCACTTTACCCCTACCTACAGTATACTGCTGTTACTGTCTATTATCTATCCTGTTGTCTAGTCACTTTACTCCTACCTACAGTATACTGCTGTTACTGTCTATTATCTATCCTGTTGTCTAGTCACTTTACCCCTACCTACAGTATACTGCTGTTACTGTCTATTATCTATCCTGTTGTCTAGTCACTTTACCCCTACCTACAGTATACTTCTGTTACTGTCTATTATCTATCCTGTTGTCTAGTCACTTTACCCCTACCTACAGTATACTGCTGTTACTGTCTATTATCTATCCTGTTGTCTAGTCACTTTACCCCTACCTACAGTATACTGCTGTTACTGTCTATTATCTATCCTGTTGTCTAGTCACTTTACCCCTACCTACAGTATACTGCTGTTACTGTTTATTATCTATCCTGTTGTCTAGTCACTTTACCCCTACCTACAGTATACTGCTGTTACTGTCTATTATCTATCCTGTTGTCTAGTCACTTTACCCTTACCTACAGTATACTGCTGTTACTGTCTATTATCTATCCTGTTGTCTAGTCACTTTACCCCTACCTACAGTATACTGCTGTTGCTGTCTATTATCTATCCTGTTGTCTAGTCACGTTACCCCTACCTACAGTATACTGCTGTTACTGTCTATTATCTATCCTGTACCCCTACCTACAGTATACTGCTGTTACTGTCTATTATCTATCCTGTTGTCTAGTCACTTTACCCCTACCTACAGTATACTGCTGTTACTGTCTATTATCTTTCCTGTTGTCTAGTCACGTTACCCCTACCTACAGTATACTGCTGTTACTGTCTATTATCTATCCTGTACCCCTACCTACAGTATACTGCTGTTGCTGTCTATTATCTATCCTGTTGTCTAGTCACTTTACCCCTACCTACAGTATACTGCTGTTACTGTCTATTATCTATCCTGTTGTCTAGTCACTTTACCCCTACCTACAGTATACTGCTGTTACTGTCTATTATCTATCCTGTTGTCTAGTCACTTTACTCCTACCTACAGTATACTGCTGTTACTGTTTATTATCTATCCTGTTGTCTAGTCACTTTACCCCTACCTACAGTATACTGCTGTTACTGTCTATTATCTATCCTGTTGTCTAGTCACTTTACCCCTACCTACAGTATACTGCTGTTACTGTCTATTATCTATCCTGTTGTCTAGTCACTTTACTCCTACCTACAGTATACTGCTGTTACTGTTTATTATCTATCCTGTTGTCTAGTCACTTTACCCCTACCTACAGTATACTGCTGTTACTGTCTATTATCTATCCTGTTGTCTAGTCACGTTACCCCTACCTACAGTATACTGCTGTTACTGTCTATTATCTATCCTGTACCCCTACCTACAGTATACTGCTGTTGCTGTCTATTATCTATCCTGTTGTCTAGTCACTTTACCCCTACCTACAGTATACTGCTGTTACTGTCTATTATCTATCCTGTTGTCTAGTCACGTTACCCCTACCTACAGTATACTGCTGTTACTGTCTATTATCTATCCTGTACCCCTACCTACAGTATACTGCTGTTACTGTCTATTATCTATCCTGTTGTCTAGTCACGTTACCCCTACCTACAGTATACTGCTGTTACTGTCTGTTATCTATCCTTTACCCCTACCTACAGTATACTGCTGTTACTGTGTATTATCTATCCTGTTGTCTAGTCACTTTATCCTTACCTACAGTATACTGCTGTTACTGTCTATTATCTATCCTGTTGTCTAGTCACTTTATCCCTACCTACAGTATACTGCTGTTACTGTCTATTATCTATCCTGTTGTCTAGTCACTTTACCCCTACCTACAGTATACTGCTGTTACTGTCTATTATCTATCCTGTTGTCTAGTCACTTTACCCCTACCTACAGTATACTGCTGTTACTGTTTATTATCTATCCTTTACCCCTACCTACAGTATACTGCTGTTACTGTCTATTATCTATCCTGTTGGCTTATCACTGTACCCCTACCTACAGTATACTGCTGTTACTGTCTATTATCTATCCTGTTGTCTAGTCACTTTACCCTTACCTACAGTATACTGCTGTTACTGTTTATTATCTATCCTTTACCCCTACCTACAGTATACTGCTGTTACTGTTTATTATCTATCCTGTTGTCTAGTCACTTTACCCCTACCTACAGTATACTGCTGTTACTGTCTATTATCTATCCTGTTGTCTAGTCACTTTACTCCTACCTACAGTATACTGCTGTTACTGTCTATTATCTATCCTGTTGTCTAGTCACTTTACCCATACCTACAGTATACTGATGTTACTGTTTATTATCTATCCTGTTGTCTAGTCACTTTACCCCTACCTACAGTATACTGCTGTTACTGTCTATTATCTATCCTGTTGTCTAGTCACTTTACCCCTACCTACAGTATACTGCTGTTACTGTCTATTATCTATCCTGTTGTCTAGTAACGTTACCCCTACCTACAGTATACTGCTGTTACTGTCTATTATCTATCCTGTTGTCTAGTCACTTTACCCCTACCTACAGTATACTGATGTTACTGTTTATTATCTATCCTGTTGTCTAGTCACTTTACCCCTACCTACAGTATACTGCTGTTACTATCTATTATCTATCCTGTTGTCTAGTCACTTTACCCCTACCTACAGTATACTGCTGTTACTGTTTATTATCTATCCTGTTGTCTAGTCACTTTACCCTTACCTACAGTATACTGCTGTTACTGTTTATTATCTATCCTGTTGTCTAGTCACTTTACCCCTACCTACAGTATACTGCTGTTACTGTCTATTATCTATCCTGTTGTCTAGTCACTTTACCCCTACCTACAGTATACTGCTGTTACTGTCTATTATCTATCCTGTTGTCTAGTCACGTTACCCCTACCTACAGTATACTGCTGTTACTGTCTATTATCTATCCTGTACCCCTACCTACAGTATACTGCTGTTGCTGTCTATTATCTATCCTGTTGTCTAGTCACTTTACCCCTACCTACAGTATACTGCTGTTACTGTCTATTATCTATCCTGTTGTCTAGTCACTTTACCCCTACCTACAGTATACTGCTGTTACTGTTTATTATCTATCCTGTTGTCTAGTCACTTTACCCCTACCTACAGTATACTGCTGTTACTGTCTATTATCTATCCTGTTGTCTAGTCACTTTACCCCTACCTACAGTATACTGCTGTTACTGTCTATTATCTATACTGTTGTCTAGTCACTTTACCCTTACCTACAGTATACTGCTGTTACTGTCTATTATCTATCCTGTTGTCTAGTCACTTTACCCCTACCTACAGTATACTGCTGTTACTGTTTATTATCTATCCTGTTGTCTAGTCACTTTACCCCTACCTACAGTATACTGCTGTTACTGTCTATTATCTATCCTGTTGTCTAGTCACTTTACCCTTACCTACAGTATACTGCTGTTACTGTCTATTATCTATCCTGTTGTCTAGTCACTTTACCCCTACCTACAGTATACTGCTGTTACTGTTTATTATCTATCCTGTTGTCTAGTCACTTTACCCCTACCTACAGTATACTGCTGTTACTGTCTATTATCTATCCTGTTGTCTAGTCACTTTACCCCTACCTACAGTATACTGCTGTTACTGTCTATTATCTATCCTGTTGTCTAGTCACTTTACCCCTACCTACAGTATACTGCTGTTACTGTTTATTATCTATCCTGTTGTCTAGTCACTTTACCCCTACCTACAGTATACTGCTGTTACTGTCTATTATCTATCCTGTTGTCTAGTCACTTTACCCCTACCTACAGTATACTGCTGTTTCTGTTTATTATCTATCCTGTTGTCTAGTCACTTTACCCCTACCTACAGTATACTGCTGTTACTGTCTATTATCTATCCTGTTGTCTAGTCACTTTACCCCTACCTACAGTATACTGCTGTTTCTGTTTATTATCTATCCTGTTGTCTAGTCACTTTACCCCTACCTACAGTATACTGCTGTTACTGTCTATTATCTATCCTGTTGTCTAGTCACTTTACCCCTACCTACAGTATACTGCTGTTACTGTCTATTATCTATCCTGTTGTCTAGTCACTTTACCCCTACCTACAGTATACTGCTGTTTCTGTTTATTATCTATCCTGTTGTCTAGTCACTTTACCCCTACCTACAGTATACTGCTGTTACTGTCTATTATCTATCCTGTTGTCTAGTCACTTTACCCCTACCTACAGTATACTGCTGTTACTGTCTATTATCTATCCTGTTGGCTTATCACTTTACCCCTACCTACAGTATACTGCTGTTACTGTTTATGATCTATACTGTTGTATAGTCACTTTACCCCTACCTACAGTATACTGCTGTTACTGTCTATTATCTATCCTGTTGGCTTATCACTTTACCCCTACCTACAGTATACTGCTGTTACTGTTTATGATCTATACTGTTGTATAGTCACTTTACCCCTACCTACAGTATACTGCTGTTACTGTCTATTATCTATCCTGTTGTTTAGTCACTTTACCCCTACCTACAGTATACTGCTGTTACTGTTTATTATCTATCCTGTTGTCTAGTCACTTTACCCCTACCTACAGTATACTGCTGTTACTGTCTATTATCTATCCTGTTGGCTTATCACTTTACCCCTACCTACAGTATACTGCTGTTACTGTCTATTATCTATCCTGTTGTCTAGTCACTTTACCCCTACCTACAGTATACTGCTGTTACTGTCTATTATCTATCCTGTTGTCTAGTCACTTTACCCCTACCTACAGTATACTGGTGTTACTGTTTATTATCTATCCTGTTGCCTAGTCACTTTACCCCTACCTACAGTATACTGCTGTTACTGTCTATTATCTATCCTGTTGTCTAGTCACTTTACCCCTACCTACAGTATACTGCTGTTACTGTCTATTATCTATCCTTTACCCCTACCTACAGTATACTGCTGTTACTGTCTATTATCTATCCTGTTGCCTAGTCACTTTACCCCTACCTACAGTATACTGCTGTTACTGTCTATTATATATCCTTTACCCCTACCTACAGTATACTGCTGTTACTGTCTATTAGCTATCCTTTACCCCTACCTACAGTATACTGCTGTTACTGTTTATTATCTATCCTGTTGCCCAGTCACTTTACTCCTACCTACAGTATATACATATATACCTCATACCCCTGCACATCAACTCGGTACTGTTACTCCGTCTATATAGCCAAGTTATCGTTACTCATTGTGTATTTATTGTTATTATTTTCAATTTTTCTCTCAGCATTGTTGGGAAGGGTGTTTCACTGTTAGTCTACACCTGTTGTGTACAAAGCATGTGACAAATACGATTTGATTTGATGATTTTAATGGAAGGATAGATAGAGAGGGAGTATGAGAGGGAGAAGCAGGGGAACAAAGACATGGATTAGAGAGTATGAATGGACTGTATTGCAGGAATATGACATTTGAGGACACCAATGCAGAAGCGAAGGAAAATATCATATGAATGAAAGAGTGGAATGAAAATAAAGAGATGGAGAAGGGGGGATGGA
>NC_052338.1:28954248-28964248 GCF_016432855.1 Salvelinus namaycush
TAGGCTATGGATGGGTTGCTCGGTCATCAAGAATCAATAGCTGTCGATTCCAACAGAGAATGAGACTAGAATAGAAGTGAATATAATAGAATGCCTGCAACAGCATAGAACGAATAGAATAAGCGTGTCTTCACAATTAGTAATAGCAAAATAACCACACTCAATCTTATTTGTGTATGGAACCTCCAGTCAAAAACATCCTAGACTGAACATTACAGTTGAGGTGTTGAGTTTCTCTGTCTTTACACGATTTGTTTCTCCTCTATTTGCTTCTCCTTTCTTCTCACCCTTCCTCACATGGCTCATCCCTTCATCTCACCAGGGATGGCAGCAGGTCTGTCCTCCTCATCCCTTCATCTCACCAGGGATAGGCGGCAGGTCTGTCCTCCTCATCCCCTCATCTCACCGGGGATAGGCGGCAGGTCTGTCCTCCTCATCCCTTCATCTCACCAGGGATAGGCAGCAGGTCTGTCCTCCTCATCCTTCATCTCACACGGATAGCGGCAGGTCTGTCCTCCTCATCCCTTCATCTCACCAGGGATAGGCGGCAGGTCTGTCCTCCTCATCCCCTCTCTCACCAGGATAGGCGGCAGGTCTGTCCTCCTCATCCCCTCATCTCACCAGGGATAGGCGCAGGTCTGTCCTCCTCATCCCTTCATCTCACCAGGGATAGGCAGCAGGTCTGTCCTCCTCATCCCTCATCTCACCAGGGATAGGCAGCAGGTCTGTCCTCCTCATCCCTTCATCTCACCAGGAATAGGCAGCAGGTCTGTCCTCCTCATCCTTCATCTCACCAGGGATAGGCAGCAGTCTGTCCTCCTCATCCCTTCATCCTCACCAGGGATAGGCAGCACGGTCTGTCACTCCTCATCCCTTCATCTCACCAGGGATAGGCAGCAGGTCTGTCCTCCTCATCCCTCATCTCACCAGGATAGGCAGCAGGCAGCAGTCTGTCCTCCTCATCCCTTCATCTCACCAGGGATAGCAGCAGGTCTGTCCTCCTCATCCCTTCTCTCACCAGGGATAGGCAGCAGGTCTGTCCTCCTCATCCCTTCATCTCACCAGGATAGGCAGCAGGTCTGTCCTCCTCATCCCTTCATCTCACCGGGATAGGCAGCAGGTCTGTCCTCCTCATCCCTTCATCCCACCAGGGATAGGCGGCAGGTCTGTCCTCCTCATCCTTCATCTCACCAGGGATAGGCGGCAGGTCTGTCCTCCTCATCCCTTCATCACCACCAGGGATAGGCGGCAGGTTCTGTCCTCCTCATCCCTTCATCTCACCAGGGATAGGCGCAGGTCTGTCCTCCTCATCCCTTCATCTCACAGGATAGGCGCAGGTCTGTCCTCCTCATCCCTTCATCTTACCAGGGATAGGCAGCAGGCAGCACGTCTGGGCAGCACGTCTGTCCTCCTCATCCCTTCATCTCACTAGGGATAGGCAGCAGGTCTGTCCTCCTCATCCCTTCATCTCACAGGGAGAGCAGCAGGCAGCACGTCTGTCCTCCCATCCCTTCATCTCACCAGGATAGCAGCAGGTCTGTCCTCCTCATCCCTTCATCTCACCAGGGATAGGCAGCAGGCAGCACGTCTGGGCAGCACGTCTGTCCTCCTCATCCCTTCATCTCACCAGGGATAGGCAGCAGGCAGCAGGTCTGTCCTCCTCATCCCTTCATCTCACTAGGGATAGGCAGCAGGCAGCACGTCTGGGCAGCACGTCTGTCCTCCTCATCCCTTCATTCCACAGGGATAGGCAGCAGGCAGCGTCTGTCCTCCTCATCCTTATCTCACCAGGGATAGGCGGCAGGTCTGTCCTCCTCATCCCTTCATCTCACCAGGGATAGGGGCAGGTCTGTCCTCCTCATCCCTTCTCTCACCAGGATAGGCAGCAGTCTGTCCTCCTCATCCCTTCATCTTACCAGGGATAGGCAGCAGGCAGCACGTCTGGCAGCACGTCTGTCCCTCCTATCCCTTCATCTCACTAGGATAGGCAGCAGGTCTGTCCTCCTCATCCCTTCATCTCACCAGGGATGGGCAGCAGGCAGCACGTCTGTCCTCCTCATCCCTTCCATCTCACCAGGGATAGGCAGCAGGCAGCAGGTCTGTCCTCCTCATCCCTTCATCTCACCAGGGATAGGCAGCAGGCAGCACGTCTGGGCACCCGTCTGTCCTCCTCATCCCTTCATCTCACTAGGGATAGGCAGCAGGTCTGTCCTCCTCATCCCTTCATCTCACCAGGGATAGGCAGCAGGCAGCACGTCTGTCCTCCTCATCCCTTCATCTCACCAGGGATAGGCAGCAGGTCTGTCCTCCTCATCCCTTCATCTCACCAGGGATATGCAGCAGGTCTGTCCTCCTCATCCCTTCATCTCACAGGGATAGGCACAGGTCTGTCCTCCTCATCCCTTCATCTTACAGGGATAGGCAGCAGGCAGCAGGTCTGTCTTCCTCATCCCTTCATCTTACCAGGGATAGGCAGCACGTCTGTCCTCCTCATCCCTTCATCTTACCAGGGATAGGCAGCAGGCAGCACGTCTGTCCTCCTCATCCCTTCATCTTACCAGGGATAGGCAGCAGGCAGCACGTCTGTCCTCCTCATCCCTTCATCTCACCAGGGATAGGCAGCAGGTCTGTCCTCCCATCCCTTCATCTCACCAGGGATAGGCAGCAGGCAGCAGGTCTGTCTTCCTCATCCATTCATCTTACCAGGGATAGGCAGCAGTTCTGTCCTCCTCATCCCTTCATCTTACCAGGGATAGGCACAGGAAGCACGTCTGTCTCCTCATCCCTTCATCTCACCAGGATAGGCAGCAGGTCTGTCCTCCTCATCCCTTCATCTCAGCAGGGATAGGCAGCACGTCTGTCCTCCTCATCCCTTCATCTTACCAGGGATAGGCAGCAGGCAGCACGTCTGTCCTCCTCATCCCTTCATCTTACCAGGGATAGGCAGCAGGTCTGTCCTCCTCATCCCTTCATCTCAGCAGGGATAGCAGCACGTCTTCCTCCTCATCCCTTCATCTCACCAGGATAGGCAGCACATCTGTCCTCCTCATCCCTTCACTCACCAGGGATAGGCAGCAGGCAGCACGTCTGTCCTCCTCATCCCTTCATCTTACCAGGGATAGGCAGCAGGCAGCACGTCTGTCCTCCTCTCCCTTCATCTCACCAGGGATAGCAGCAGGTCTGTCCTCCTCATCCCTTCATCTCACCAGGGATAGGCAGCATGTCTGTATTCCTCATCCCTTCATCTTACCAGGGATAGGCAGCACGTCTGTCCTCCTCATCCCTTCATCTCACCAGGGATAGGCAGCAGGCAACATGTCTGTCCTCCTCATCCCTTCATCTTACCAGGGATAGCAGCAGGCAGCACGTCTGTCCTCCTCATCCCTTCATCTTACCAGGATAGGCAGCAGGTCTGTCCTCCTCATCCCTTCATCTCACCAGGATAGGCAGCAGGTCTGTCCTCCTCATCCCTTCATCTTACCAGGGATAGGCAGCAGGCAGCAGGTCTGTCCTCCTCATCCCTTCATCTTACAAGGGATACAGCAGGTCTGTCCTCCTCATCCCTTCATCTTACCAGGGATAGGCAGCATGTCTGTCCTCCTCACAAGGGATAGGCAGCAGGCAGCACGTCTGACTGTCCTTCTGTTATAGATCCTTCTGATACCTGCCTGCTACTATGCCCGAACACAACACTGTGTGTGTGTGTGTGTGTGTGTGTGTGTGTGTGTGTGTGTGTGTGTGTGTGTGTGTGGTGTGTGCATGTGCGTGTGCGTGTGCGTGTGTGTGTGTGTCTGTGTGTGTCTCTGTGTGTGTGTGTCTCTGTGTGTGTGTGTGTGTGTGTGTGTCTCTCTCTGTGTGTGTGGTGTGTGTGTGTGTGTGGTGTTGTGTGTTTGTGTGTGTGTGTGTGTGGTGTGTGTGTGTGTGTGTGTGTGTGTGTGTGTGTGTGTGTGGTGGTGTGTGTGTGTGTGTGTGTGTGTGTGTGGTTGTGTTTCGCCACATGTGGTAAATTTCCAATGGAGTCGTAGATTACACAGTGGTGTGACTAGAGGTATACAGACACAGCTTTACCAGCTGACTGTCATGGATGGATTTAAGAACATCACACACACACACCACACACACACACACACACACACACACACCACACACACACACACACACACACACACACACACACACACACACACACACACACACACACACACACACACACACACACACACACACACACACACACAACACACACTGGGAGCCCTTCTCACCTGTGAATGGTGTGATTTTATACTCCTCCATCTCTTCATCCAATCTCTCCATCCGTCCCTCTGTAGTCTGCAAAGTGTGATTACCCATGTCTCACTGCAAGTTGTCGTGAAATAGTTGCTATGACAACTTCATCTCCATTCACCCCGTTAGTCTGTCTTTCTGTAACTAGTCTGTGTGTTTTCTTGTCATTCTTTTTTTGTAATTTTAAATTTTACCTCACCTACAGAGAGAGAGAGGAAGAGAGAGATAAGGAGAGAGAAATAAGAGAGAGAGAGAGAGAAAATAAGAGAAGAGGAAGAGAGAGGAAGAGAAGAGAGGGAAGAGAGAGAAAGGAAGAGAGAGAGGAAGAAGAGAGAGGTAGAGAGAGAGAGGTAGAGAGAGACAGGGGAAGAGAGAGAGGGGGAAGAAGATAGGAGAGAGAGAGAGAGAGAGAGAGAGAGAGAGAGAGGAAGAGAGAGAGGGGGGAAGGAGAGAGAGAGAAGAGAGGAGAGAGAGTGAGAGAGAGAGAGAAGAGAGGGAGAGAGAGGAGAGAGAGAATTAGAATGCAATTATGGTCTAGGTTGAAATAACAACTGCTGTGTCTTAGATTGATTGAACACCACTCAGAGACTGTTGTCGGACCGGGCCTGATGAACACTGTTGTCTGGCCGGGGCCTGATGAGGCACTGTTGTCTGGCCGGGGCCTGATGACACTGTTGTCTGGCCGGAGCCTGATGAGACACTGTTATCTGGCCCGGGCCTGATGAGACCCTGTTGTCTGGCCGGGGCCTGATGAGGCACTGTTTGCTGGCCGGGGCCTGATGAGACACTGTTTTCTGGCCGGGGCCTGATGAGACACTGTTGTCTGGCCGGGGCCTGATGAGACACTGTTGACTGTGACTCTATTTTAGACATGCCTGTGTCACATTCATTTGGGCTGTGGAAAAAACATTTTGAATAGGAAACACTAAAAGAGAATTTCCTTTGGGATTGTTCAGTTGGATATTCCCTCCTTTCACTCACTTTAAAAAATACTGAACTCAACCTGGTCTCTCTTTTTTTAGGTTGTAGATCAGCTTTACTAGTGCAGATAGACTGCAGATTGTCTCCATCATTTCCAATCCCTCATATATTTTTTTGTATATATACACTGCTCAAAAAAATAAAGGGAACACTAAAATAACACATCCTAGATCTGAATGAATGAAATATTCTTATTAAATACTTTTTTCTTTACATAGTTGAATGTGCTGACAACAAAATCACACAAAAATTATCAATGGAAATCAAATGTATCAACCCATGGAGTCTGGATTTGGAGTCACACTCAAAATTAAAGTGGAAAACCACACTACAGGCTGATCCAACTTTGATGTAATGTCCTTAAAACAAGTCAAAATGAGGCTCAGTAGTGTGTGTGGCTCCCCGTGCCTGTATGACCTCCCTACAACGCCTGGGCATGCTCCTGATGAGTGGCGGATGGTCTCCTGAGGGATCTCCTCCCAGACCTGGACTAAAGCACTCCGCCAACTCCTGGACAGTCTGTGTGCAACGTGGCGTTGGTGGATGGAGCGAGACATGATGTCCCAGATGTGCTCAATTGGATTCAGGTCTGGGGAACGGGCGGGCCAGTCCATAGCATCAATGCCTTCCTCTTGAAGGAACTGCTGAACACCTCCAGCCACATGAGTCTAGCATTGTCTTGCATTAGGAGGAACCCAGGGCCAACCGCACCAGCATATGGTCTCACAAGGGGTCTGAGATCTCATCTCGGTACCTAATGGCAGTCAGGCTACCTCTGGCGAGCACATGGAGGGCTGTGCGGCCCCTCAAAGAAATGCCACCCCACACCATGACTGACCCACCGCAAACCGGTCATGCTGGAGGATGTTGCAGGCAGCAGAACGTTCTCCACGGCGTCTCCAGACTCTGTCACGTCTGTCACGTGCTCAGTGTGAACCTGCTTTCATCTGTGAAGAGCACAGGGCGCCAGTGGCGAATTTGCCAATCTTGGTGTTCTCTGGCAAATGCCAAACGTTCTGCACGTGTTTGGCTGTAAGCACAACCCCCACCTGTGGACGTCGGGCCCTCATACCACCCTCATGGAGTCTGTTTCTGACGTGTTTGAGCAGACACATGCACATTTGTGGCCTGCTGGAGGTCATTTTGCAGGGCTCTGGCAGTGCTCCTCCTGCTCCTCCTTGCACAAAGGCACATTTGTGGCCTGCTGGAGGCATTTTGCAGGGCGCTGGCAGTGCACCTCCTTGCACAAGGCGGAGGTAGCGGTCCTGCTGCTGGGTTGTCCCCCTCCTACGGCCTCCTCCACGTCTCCTGATGTACTGGCCTGTCTCCTGGTAGCGCCTCCATGCTCTGACACTACGCTGACAGACACAGCAAACCTTTTTGCCACAGCTCGCATTGATGTGCCATCCTGGATAAACTGCACTACCTGAGCCACTGTGTGGGTTGTAGACTCCGTCTCATGCTACCACTAGAGTGAGAGCACCGCCAGCATTCAAAAGTGACCAAAACATCGCCAGGAAGCATAGGAACTGAGAAGTGGTCTGTGGTCACCACCTGCAGAATCACCTTTTTGGGGTTGTCTTGCTAATTGCCTATAATTTCCACCTTTTGTCTATTCCATTTGCACAACAGCATGTGACATTAAATGTCAATCAGTGTTGCTTCCTAAGTGGACAGTTTGATTTCACAGAAGTGTGATTGACTTGGAGTTACATTGTGTTTTTAAGTGTTCCCTTTATTTTTTGAGCATGTGTATATATATATATATTATGATGTATGTATACACACATCATCTTTTTTAAATATATGTTCCTTTATTATTTCCCCTAACCCTACCCCAACTAATGGGCAACAACAACTTAGCTTGTACTTCCAGCTCATACATACTATATGCATTTTACGGAACTTGGTCTTACTGTTATGGGATCTGCCATCTCCACTGGAATCTATTGAATTGGTGTCAGGTCTTGAACCATCTGTCATCTCCACTGGAATCTATTGAATTGGTGTCAGGTCTTGAACCATCTGCCATCTCCACTGGAATCTATTGAATTGGTGTCAGGTCTTGAACCATCTGCCATCTCCACTGGAATCTATTGAATTGGTGTTAAGTCTTGAACCATCTGTCATCTCCACTGGAATCTATTGAATTGGTGTTAAGTCTTGAACCATCTGCCATCTCCACTGGAATCTATTGAATTGGTGTTAAGTCTTGAACCATCTGCCATCTCCCCTGGAAACTATTCAAAGTGTTAGTCCATATGTTGGGCTGAGTACTATTTTTCCCAGAATTGTATCTAAAGCCGCATAATATTTCTTGTCTTGGATACATATATGTTGTGTATGAGTGTGTATATGGAGTGGATAGACCCGTCGATGACTTCTTGTTTTCTGTCTGATGGTTTCCTGTGTGTTATTGTGCTGCATTGATTGTCCCCAGATTGCTACCGGAGGCGAGGAATGATCCACTGCAAATGGAGCCTTCCAGGATGTGATCCTCTGTTTGTCTTAATAGAGGGAGGAGAAGGAGGGGGAGAAAAGAGCGGGAGGAGTGTAATATTGGAAGATTGGGGAGGATGAAAATGAGGAGTAAAATGGCAGCCAATTTAGAGCTGAGGAAATGGAGAGGGAACTGGGGCGATTGGGCAATTTAAAGAAACACCAGGGATTGTATTCAGCCTACGCTACATTTCCAACTGACACACACTGGCACCACACACACACACACACCACACTTCCATTAACACATTTCTAGTAATGGGTGCAACTGTCCATGGTTTAACGTAGTACACACAGCCCTGTTACAGAGGGCTTTCATGGGTAGATGTATCTGCTATGTCAGTCTTGTGTGCCCACTGTAAGAGCTGTTCACTAACCCCTTCATGGTCTTGAAGACACTCTTCCATAACTCCCTCTGGCCATCTGAGAGTGAATCAAGTCTAACAGGGGTTTGCTTATATTTGTTTCACACATGTGAACACACGTACATGCTAGCTACCTGCATGTATGTGGTGTCTGAGAATACAGTTTATATTGGCAGCTTTATGAAATGTGCATGAGTTCTTCTGCTTGATTCCATTTTGCTCTCAGCCTGTAAGACTGATTCAGTTACTCCAGATGTGTGTGTGTGTGTGTGTGTGTGTGTGTGTGTGTGGTGTGTGTGTGTGTGTGTGTGTGTGTGTGTTGTGTGTGTGTGTGTGTGTGTTGTGTGTGTGTGTGTGTGTGTGTGTGTGTGTGTGTGTGTGTGTGTGTGTGGTGTGGTGTTGTGAGAGAGAGAGAGAGAGAACATAAAGGGATAGCGAGAGGAATTGAGTGACAGACAGAGAGGAAGATAAAGGGGGAAGAGTGTAGAGTGAGAAAGGATATGAGGGAGAGATAGAGGAACCCTTGTGTGTCCAGTGCTTATAAAAAGTCCATTATGGCTGACGGTGTATCAGTCTCCTCTCTCCCAGTTGGTGTAAATGTACAGGGTTAGACACAGTGTATCAGTCTCCTCTCTCCCAGATGGTGTAAATGTACAGGGTGAGACCCAGTGTATCAGTCCCTCTCTCCCAGTGGTGTAAATGTACAGGGTGAGGCACAGTGTATCAGTCTCCTATCTCCCAGATGGTGTAAATGTACAGGTGAGGCAAATATAACCACATATGTGATATGCTGTACACCTGGGAAATAGCTGTGTGAGCACAAACACACACACACCACTCTCTCTTTCTCCTCTCCCTCTCTCTCACCCACACCACACAAAGCATACGCACACTCGCGCACACACGTGCACTCATACATGTGCACACCCACAAGCACCCTCTTCTCTGTATGTCTAAATTCTCAGCTCAGCTCAACAAAGGAGATATGGCTCTAGCTGACAATCCCCCCGTCCGCTTTCTGGCCTGGCTCTTTTTAAGGCTCAATACACGTTTACTGGCACAATGTTAATTTAACAGGCTGATACAGTACATACCCTGTGTGTGTGTGGTGTGTGTGTGTGTTGTGTGTGTGTGGTGTGTGTGTGTGTGTGTGTGTGTGTGTGTGTGTGTGTGTGTGTGTGTGTGTGTGTGTGTGTGTACACTGTGGTCCTGTCTGATTCAGCTGTATTCTGCCTCGACATCCTCCTATCTATGGGTTGGTTATGAAGAAGGATAATATATACGAAGTACACAAACATTAATAACACCTTCCTAATATTGAGTTGTCCCCATTTTGCCCTCATACAGCCTCAATTTGTTGGAGCATGGACTCTGCTAGGTGTTGTGTCAAGTTGGCTGGATGTCCTTTGGTGGTGGACCATTCTTGGTACAGTACATACAGGAAACTGTTGTGCGTGAAAAACCCAGCGCGTTGCAGTTCTTGACACAAACCGGGGTACCTGGCACCTACAATCATACCCCTTCAAAGGCACTTCAAACTTTTGTCTTGCCTATTCACCAGGTGAATGACACACATAGACAATCCATGTCTCAATTGTCTCAAGGCTTAAAAACCCTTCTTTAACCTGTCTCCTCCGATTCACCTACTCCGTGTAGAATGATGAACTACAATTACACTTGTACAGATAGGTAGACAAACAGTGAAAGAGGGGTATGGTGACAGAGAGAGAGAAGGGAGATAGTAGAGATAGAAATGAGAAGTGAGTGAGTGAGTGAGTGAGTGAGTGAGTGAGTGAGAGTGATGAGTGGTGAGTGGTGAGTGAGTGAGTGAGTGAGTGAGTGAGTGAGTGAGTGAGTGAGTGAGTGAGTGA
>NC_052338.1:28973123-28978123 GCF_016432855.1 Salvelinus namaycush
CATCCTTGGAGCAAATTTCCAACGCCTGAATGTACACACGTTCATCTGTACAAACAATAGTACGCAAGCAATATAACACCATGGGATCACGCAGGCCGTCATAACCGTCAGGAAGAGACTGTTCTTCTCCTAGAGATGAATTACTTTGAGTGGCAAAAAGTGAAAATCAATCCCAGAAACAACAGCAAAGGAGGAAACAGGTACAAAGTATCTATATCCACAGTAACAAAGATCCCTGATACGAACATAACTGAAGGCCGACTCAGCAAGGACGAAGCCCACTGCTCCAAAACGACATATAAACCAAGATTGACGGTTTGCAACTGCACATGGGGACAAAGACCAGTATTTTTGGAGAAATGTCCTCTGGGTCTGATGAAACAAAAAATAGAACTGTTGGTCATAAGTGAACCATCATTATGTTTGGAGGAAAAAGGGGGAGGCTTGCAAGCCGAAGAACCCATTCCCAACCGTGATGCACGGGTGACACGATCATGTGTGGGTTGTGCTTTGCTGCAGGACGGACGGTGCACTTAACAAAATAGATGGCATATCATGAGCACGGCAAATGATGGGATATATTGAAGCAACATCTCAAGACATCAGTCAGGAAATTAAACTGGAGTCGCAAATGGTGTTTGGCTGTTCCTGGCTGTCTTCCAAATGGACAATGACCGGAAGCATACTTCAAAGTGTGGCAAATAGGCTTTAAGGACAACAAAGTCAAGGTATTGGAGTGGCCATCACAGTAAGCCATGACCTCAACTCCATAGAATAATTGTGAGCAGACAACTGAAAAGTGTGTGCGAGCAAGGAGGCCTACAAAACCTGACTCAGTTACACAAGCTCTGTCAGTAGGAAATGGCGAACAAGAATTCCCACTTATTGTGGGAAGGATCTTGTGAAGGATACCAAAGTGTTTGACCCCAGTTAAACAATTTAGTCAATGCTACCAAATACTAATTGAGTGTAATGTAACTTCTGACCCACTGGAATGTTGATGAAAGAAAAAAAGCTGAAATAAACCATTCTCTCTACTATTATTCTGACATTTCACATTCTTAAAATAAAGTGGTGATCCTAACTGACCTAAGACAGGGCATTTTTACATCGATTAAATGTCAGTAATTGTGAAAAACTGAGTTTAAATGCATTTGGCTAACGTGTATGTAAACTTCCCACTTCAACTGTATATAGTAATGCATTCTTGGCTGTACGTGCGTGCATTTGTATGTGTGTGTGAGCTAAATCAGGAAACATGCATGGAAATGCATAGAGAATGATCTGATCATAAACTCACTCACTCACTCACTCACTCACTCACTCACTCACTCACTCACTCACTCACTCACTCACTCACTCACTCACTCACTCACTCACTCACTCACTCACTCACTCACTCACTCACTCACTCACTCACTCTCTATTTCTATCTCTATCTATCTCCCTTTCTCTCTCTCTGTCACCATACCCCTCTTTCACTGTTTGTCTACCTATCTGTACAAGTGTAATTGTAGTTCATCATTCTACACGGAGTAGGTGAATCGGAGGAGACAGGTTAAAGAAGGGTTTTTAAGCCTTGAGACAATTGAGACATGGATTGTCTATGTGTGTCATTCACCTGGTGAATAGGCAAGACAAAAGTTTGAAGTGCCTTTGAAGGGGTATGATTGTAGGTGCCAGGTACCCCGGTTTGTGTCAAGAACTGCAACGCTGCTGGGTTTTTCACGCACAACAGTTTCCTGTATGTACTGTACCAAGAATGGTCCACCACCCAAAGGACATCCAGCCAACTTGACACAACACCTAGCAGAGTCCATGCTCCAACAAATTGAGGCTGTTATGAGGGCAAAATGGGGTACAACTCAATATTAGGAAGGTGTTATTAATGTTTGGTGTACTTCGTATATATTATCCTTCTTCATAACCAACCCATAGATAGGAGGATGTCGAGGCAGAATACAGCTGAATCAGACAGGACCACAGTGTACACACACACACACACACACACACACACACACACACACACACACACACACACACACACACACACACACACACACACACACACACACACACACACACACACACAGGGGTATGTACTGTATCAGCCCTGTTAAATTAACATTGTGCCAGTAAACGTGTATTGAGCCTTAAAAAGAGCCAGGCCAGAAAGCGGACGGGGGGATTGTCAGCTAGAGCCATATCTCCTTTGTTGAGCTGAGCTGAGAATTTAGACATACAGAGAAGAGTGTGCTTGTGGGTGTGCACATGTATGAGTGCACGTGTGTGCGCGAGTGTGCGTATGCTTGTGTGTGTGTGGGTGAGAGAGAGGGAGAGGAGAAAGAGAGAGTGTGTGTGTGTGTGTTTGTGCTCACACAGCTATTTCCCCAGGTGTACAGCATATCACATATGTGCTTATATTTGCCTCACCCTGTACATTTACACCATCTGGGAGATAGGAGACTGATACACTGTGCCTCACCCTGTACATTTACACCATCTGGGAGAGAGGAGACTGATACACTGTGTCTCACCCTGTACATTTACACCATCTGGGAGAGAGGAGACTGATACACTGTGTCTCACCCTGTACATTTACACCAACTGGGAGAGAGGAGACTGATACACCGTCAGCCATAATGGACTTTTTTATAAGCCACTGGACACACAAGGGTTCCTCTATCTCTCCCTCATATCCTTTCTCACTCTACACTCTTCCCCCTTTATCTTCCTCTCTGTCTGTCACTCAATTCCTCTCGCTATCCCTTTATGTTCTCTCTCTCTCTCTCTCACACACACACACACACACACACACACACACACACACACACACACACACACACACACACACACACACACACACACACACACACACACACACACACACACACACACACACACACACACACACACACACACACACACACACACACACACACATCTGGAGTAACTGAATCAGGTCTTACAGGCTGAGAGCAAAATGGAATCAAGCAGAAGAACTCATGCACATTTCATAAAGCTGCCAATATAAACTGTATTCCTCAGACACACACATACATGCAGGTAGCCTAGCATGTACGTGTGTTCACATGTGTGAAACAAATATAAGCAAACCCCTGTTAGACTTGATTCACTCTCAGATGGCCAGAGGGAGTTATGGAAGAGTGTCTTCAAGACCATGAAGGGGTTAGTGAACAGCTCTTACAGTGGGCACACAAGACTGACATAGCAGATACATCTACACATGAAAGGCCCTCTGTAACAGGGCTGTGTGTACTACGTTAAACCATGGACAGTTGCACCCATTACTAGAAATGTGTAATGGAAGTGTGTGTGTGTGTGTGTGTGTGTGCCCGAGTGTGTGTCAGTTGGAAATGTAGCGTAGGCTGAATACAATCCCTGGTGTTTCTTTAAATTGCCCAATCGCCCCAGTTCCCTCTCCATTTCTCCTCAGCTCTAAATTGGCTGCCATTTTACTCCTCATTTTCATCCTCCCCAATCTTCCAATATTACACTCCTCCCGCTCTTTTCTCCCCCTCCTTCTCCTCCCTCTATCTAAGACAAACAGAGGATCACATCCTGGAAGGCTCCATTTGCAGTGGATCATTCCTCGCCTCCGGTAGCAATCTGGGGACAATCAATGCAGCACAATAACACACAGGAAACCATCAGACAGAAAACAAGAAGTCATCGACGGGTCTATCCACTCCATATACACACTCATACACAACATATTATGTATCCAAGACAAGAATATTATGCGGCTTTAGATACAATTCTGGGAAATATAGTACTCAGCCCAACATATGGACTAACACTTTGAATAGTTTCCAGGGGAGATGGCAGATGGTTCAAGACTTAACACCAATTCAATAGATTCCAGTGGAGATGGCAGATGGTTCAATACTTAACACCAATGCAATAGATTCCAGTGGAGATGACAGATGGTTCAAGACTTAACACCAATACAATAAATTCCAGTGGAGATGGCAGATGGTTCAAGACCTGACACCAATTACATATATTCCAGTGGAGATGGCAGATGGTTCAAGACCTGACACCAATTCAATAGATTCCAGTGGAGATGACAGATGGTTCAAGACCTGACACCAATTCAATAGATTCCAGTGGAGATGGCAGATCCCATAACAGTAAGACCAAGGTTCCGTAAAATGCATATAGTATGTATGAGCTGGAAGTACAAGCCTAAGTGTTGTTGCCCATTAGTTGGGTAGGGTTAGGGGAAAATAATAAAGGAACATATATTTAAAAAAGATGTATGTGTGTATACATACATCATATATATATATATATATACACTGCTCAAAAAAATAAAGGGAACACTTAAACAACACAATGTAACTCCAAGTCAATCACACTTCTGTGAAATCAAACTGTCCACTTAGGAAGCAACACTGATTGACATTAAATGTCACATGCTGTTGTGCAAATGGAATAGACAAAAGGTGGAAATTATAGGCAATTAGCAAGACAACCCCAAAAAAGGAGTGATTCTGCAGGTGGTGACCACAGACCACTTCTCAGTTCCTATGCTTCCTGGCTGATGTTTTGGTCACTTTTGAATGCTGGCGGTGCTCTCACTCTAGTGGTAGCATGAGACGGAGTCTACAACCCACACAAGTGGCTCAGGTAGTGCAGTTTATCCAGGATGGCACATCAATGCGAGCTGTGGCAAAAAGGTTTGCTGTGTCTGTCAGCGTAGTGTCCAGAGCATGGAGGCGCTACCAGGAGACAGGCCAGTACATCAGGAGACGTGGAGGAGGCCGTAGGAGGGCAACAACCCAGCAGCAGGACCGCTACCTCCGCCTTTGTGCAAGGAGGTGCACTGCCAGCGCCCTGCAAAATGACCTCCAGCAGGCCACAAATGTGCCTTTGTGCAAGGAGGAGCAGGAGGAGCACTGCCAGAGCCCTGCAAAATGACCTCCAGCAGGCCACAAATGTGCATGTGTCTGCTCAAACGGTCAGAAACAGACTCC
>NC_052338.1:28983123-29013123 GCF_016432855.1 Salvelinus namaycush
CGTGCTGCCCAGACGTGCTGCCTGCTGCCTATCCCTGGTAAGATGAAGGGATGAGGAGGACAGACCTGCTGCCTATCCCTGGTGAGATGAAGGGATGAGGAGGACAGACCTGCCGCCTATCCCTGGTGAGATGAAGGGATGAGGAGGACAGACCTGCCGCCTATCCCTGGTGAGATGAAGGGATGAGGAGGACAGACCTGCCGCCTATCCCTGGTGAGATGAAGGGATGAGGAGGACAGACCTGCCGCCTATCCCTGGTGAGATGAAGGGATGAGGAGGACAGACCTGCTGCCTATCCCTGGTGAGATGAAGGGATGAGGAGGACAGACCTGCTGCCTATCCCTGGTGAGATGAAGGGATGAGGAGGACAGACCTGCTGCCTATCCCTGGTGAGATGAAGGGATGAGGAGGACAGACCTGCTGCCTATCCCTGGTGAGATGAAGGGATGAGGAGGACAGACCTGCTGCCTGCTGCCTATCCCTGGTGAGATGAAGGGATGAGGAGGACAGACCTGCTGCCTATCCCTGGTGAGATGAAGGGATGAGGAGGACAGACGTGCTGCCTATCCCTGGTGAGATGAAGGGATGAGGAGGACAGACCTGCTGCCTATCCCTGGTGAGATGAAGGGATGAGGAGGACAGACCTGCTGCCTATCCCTGGTGAGATGAGGGGATGAGGAGGACAGACCTGCTGCCTATCCCTGGTGAGATGAAGGGATGAGGAGGACAGACCTGCTGCCTATCCCTGGTGAGATGAAGGGATGAGGAGGACAGACCTGCCGCCTATCCCTGGTGAGATGAGGGGATGAGGAGGACAGACCTGCCGCCTATCCCTGGTGAGATGAGGGGATGAGGAGGACAGACCTGCCGCCTATCCCTGGTGAGATGAAGGGATGAGGAGGACAGACCTGCCGCCTATCCCTGGTGAGATGAAGGGATGAGGAGGACAGACCTGCTGCCTATCCCTGGTGAGATGAAGGGATGAGGAGGACAGACCTGCCGCCTATCCCTGGTGAGATGAGGGGATGAGGAGGACAGACCTGCCGCCTATCCCTGGTGAGATGAAGGGATGAGGAGGACAGACCTGCTGCCTATCCCTGGTGAGATGAAGGGATGAGCCATGTGAGGAAGGGTGAGAAGAAAGGAGAAGCAAATAGAGGAGAAACAAATCGTGTAAAGACAGAGAAACTCAACACCTCAACTGTAATGTTCAGTCTAGGGATGTTTTGACTGGAGGTTCCATACACAAATAAGATTGAGTGTGGTTATTTTGCTATTACTAATTGTGAAGACACGCTTATTCTATTCTGTTCTATGCTGTTGCAGGCTATTCTATTATATTCTATTCTATTCTAGTCTATTCTCTGTTGGAATCGACAGCTATTGATTCTTGATGACCGAGCAACCCAATCCATAGCCTATCACTGGGTGGCTGTAAGCAGCGATGGAAGGTTCCAGGGTGACATTTTGAAGCAGCGTCTGCTCTATAGCATGTCACCTTGCTGCTCTTAATGGAAGCCAGCATATATCCAAATGACCTGCAAATATGCATCTGTTTCTTTGTTTGAGACAAAAAAAACTCATAGCAGTCCAATATTCAGCAACTATTGCACCAAAGTATGCAGGAACTATATATACACAGTACCAGTCAAAAGTTTGGACAAACCTATTCATTCAAGGGTTTTTTCTTTATTTTTACTATTTTCCAGATTGTAGAATAATAGTGAAGACATCAAAACTATGAAATAACGCATATGGAATCATGTAGTAACCAACAAAGTGTTGAAAAAAATAAAGTAAAACCCTTGAATGAGTATGTGTGTCCAAACTTTTGACTGGTACTGTATACATACTGTATATGGTGCACACTGTATACTAGTTTTTCAAAAAGTTAGTGCTGTAAAAAACCAAACCCTTCATATATACATGAGTACAATACATACGCCATGTGTCTCTTCTATACGATCCAAACCACTAACCAGTGATATAGTGTCAGGTACTATTTGTCCAATGCCCCTAACATAAAGCAATCTGATTCTAGATCTGCGGTTAGGGACCAACATCTACCCCAACAGCCCTTAGAATTCCATAGGAAGTTTACTGCAGAACAGTAAATGCTGGAGATAGGATACTGTAAAACGGTGATCCCAAGGTCCATATAATGCCACTGTTTTATAGACAGTAAAAAAAAAAGAAGGTATGGCTAGCAATTTAGTGCTAACCCCGAAACGAGCTCCACAATGAAATGACAAGTAGTAGGAAGGACAACAAGTCTAACAGATGGAATCTAAATTCCCCTTCTAGAGCCAAGTATCCCCAGTGTCAGTGTGTCACAGTCACGTAGGCACGGGTCCACCCACTGGGAGCCAGGCCCACCCAATCAGATTGAGCAAAAATAAATAATAATAACGGTATGTTTACCTGTACGTACATGCAAATCAGATAAAAGTCATAGCTAGCAGTGTACTGGAATGACATTTACTCTCATGGGATGGGTGGCCAAAGCTAACTAACTGAAAGCCACTCCTCCAATAAGCCACCAATATGACTGCATTGAGGCATATGTCACTGTGCTTCTATGGCTACATGCACCAGGCCACTGCCTACTTCATTTGTTCATTTAGTCAATAAGACCACCCATAAAACATTGCCTTTATCACAGTCAACACACCTATATATTAGCTTTAAATAGCTTTAAAACAGCAACATTTTCTCTCAGCCTCCTGGCAAAATGTGTAGAATAGCATGAGATTAGCTATACTACTGCAAATGTTTATATTGGCTAGATGGCAAAATGTGTAAGATTATACAAAGTCAGCTATTTTTGTTTTGTTTTTGACCCACCAGCATTTCTGCAGGCCCACCCACCAACTCATGTCTGGCTACACTAGTAGCCAGTCTGTCATACTGAAGTCATGTCACATCACTTGTTTTAACTTGTTAAAACTCTATTTCTTTCTCTTTTTATCGTCATATATTTGTCTCACCTTATTATACAGTACCTCCACCTCTCTCACTCTCTTTCATTCTTTCCCTTCCTTTCCTCTATCTCTCTTCCTCCTAACATATTTATCTATCTCTATCTCTCTCTCTCCCTCATAACATATTTATCTCTATCTCTATCTCTCTCTCACTTCCTCCTAACATATTTCTCTATCTCTCTCTCTCTCCCTCATAACATATTTATCTCTATCTCTATCTCTCTTCCTCCTAACATATTTCTCTATCTATCTCTCACTTCCTCCTAACATATTTCTCTATCTCTCTCTCTCTCCCTCATAACATATTTATCTCTATCTCTATCTCTCTCTCTCTTCATCCTAACATATTTCTCTATCTCTCTCTCTCTTCCTCCTAACATATTTCTCTATCTCTCTCTCTCTCCCTCATAACATATTTATCTATCTCTCTCTCTCTCTCCCTCATAACATATGTATCTCTATCTCTATCTCTCTCTCTCTTCCTCCTAACATATTTCTATATCTCTCTCTCTCTCCCTCATAACATATTTATCTCTATCTCTCTCTCTCTTCCTCCTAACACATTTATCTCTATCTATATATCTCTCTCTCTCTCCCTCATAACAAATTTCTCTATCTCTATCTCTCTCTCTCTCCCTCATAACATATTTCTCTATCTCTATCTCTCTTCCTCCTAACATATTTCTCTATCTCTCTCTCTCTTCCTCCTAACATATTTCTATATCTCTCTCTCTCTCTCTCTCCCTCATAACATATTTATCTATATCTCTCTCTCTCTCTCCCTCATAACATATTTCTCTATCCCTCTCTCCATTCTACTTCTCTCTTTCTTTTTATCTCTTTCTTTTTTTTATCTCTGTCTGGGGAGAGGAGACATTGCTGAGACAGGCCGGAGGCCCTAACCTGCAATAAAACAGACCACCATTAAGCTAGCTGCAGAACACACACACACACACACACACACACACACACACACACACACACACACACACACACACACACACACACACACACACACACACACACACACACACACACACACACACACACACACACACACACACACACACACACACACACACACACACACACACACTTCCATTGAAGTAGCAAGATGTACAGCTCTGAAGGTATGCCTCTCCACACAGCTCAAGGACTGCTAGGGTTGCTTCAGAACTTGATTTTACATTCCCCTCTCTCTCTCTCTCTCTCTCCTCCCCCCTCCCTCCCTCCCGCTCTCTCTCTCTCTCTCTCCCCCCTCCCCCCCCTCTCTCTCTCTCTCTGTATCTCTCTCTCTACCTCTATCTCTCTGTATCTCTTTCTGTATCTCTCTCTGTACCTCTCTCTCTCTGTATCTCTCTCTGTGTGTATCTCTGTACCTCTCTCTCTCTGTATCTCTCTCTGTGTGTATCTCTGTACCTCTCTCTCTTTCTCTGTGTGTATCTCTGTACCCCTCTCTCTCTCTCTCTCTGTGTGTATCTCTGTACCTCTCTCTCTCTCTCTCTCTCTCTCTCTCTCTGTGTGTATCTCTGTACCCCTCTCTCTCTCTCTCTCTCTCTCTCTCTCTCTCTGTGTGTATCTCTGTACCCCTCTCTCTCTCTCTCTGTGTGTGTATCTCTGTACCCCTCTCTCTCTCTCTCTCTCTCTCTGTGTGTATCTCTGTACCCATCTCTCTCTCACTCTCTCTGTGTGTATCTCTGTACCCCTCTCTCTCTCTCTCTCTCTCTCTCTCTCTCTCTCTCTCTCTCTCTCTCTCTCTCTGTGTATCTCTGTACCCCTCTATTTCTCTCTCTCTCTGTGTGTATCTCTGTACCCCTCTCTCTCTCTCTCTCTCTCTCTCTCTCTGTGTATCTCCTTACCCCTCTCTCTCTCTCTCTCTCTCTCTCTCTCTGTGTGTATCTCTGTACCCCTCTCTCTCTCTCTCTCTGTGTATCTCTGTACCCCTCTCTCTCTCTCTGTGTGTATCTCTGTACCCCTCTCTCTCTCTGTGTGTATCTCTGTACCCCTCTCTCTCTCTGTGTGTGTATCTCTGTACCCCTCTCTCTCTCTCTGTGTGTATCTCTGTACCCCTCTCTCTCTCTCTCTCTCTCTCTCTCTCTCTCCCTCTCTCTCTCTCTCTCTTTCTCCCTCTCTCTCCTCCCCCCTCCCTCCCTCCCGCTCTCCCCCCCTCTCTCTCAATTCAATTCAATTCAATTCAAAGGGCTTTATTGGCATTGGAAACATATGTTAACATTGCCAAAGCAAGTGAGGTAGATAAAATACAAAGTTAAATAATAATTTCTCTATCTCTCTCTCTCTCTCTCTCTCTCTCTCTCGCTCTCTCTCTCCCTCTCTCTCTCTCTCTTGCTCTCTCTCTCTCTCTCTCACTTGCTCTCTCGCCCTCCCTCCCTCCCTCCCTCCCTCCCGATCTCTCTCTCCCCCTCCCCCTTTCTCTATGACTTTCTATGACCTCTTTATGTTTTGTCTAGAAGGTTCCAGGCAACTTAGCCCAAGGAGAGAAGGGGTGTTATGTGGTACAGTGGCTCTAATACAAGGTTGTAGACTGTCAGGGGCAAAGGGTTAAAGTGGTGAGTGTTGTGTCATCAGCCAATTGAAGCTCTCCAACATTGTCATCATAGCTGTAACATGTTGCTACCGTAATATTGGGAGTGAGTAGATATATTAGAAAGGTATGTAGGTTAATGATGTAGCTGTTATGAAGTTAGTCTGTTGAAGTTAGTCTGTTGAAGTTAGTCTGTTGAAGTTATTTATTTAATTAGGTAGTTAGTTAGTTAGCTAGTTAGTTACTTAGTTAGCTAGTTAGTTAATCAGGCAGTTAGCTAGTTAGATAGTTAGATAATGTCAGCCAGTCACTTAGTTAGTTAGTTAGCTAGCACTAGTAACAGAGAAGAACGAAGGTGAGGAAATTATCACTCCATTCCCTACTTTTCCCTCCCTCCCTCCCCCCCTCCCTCCCTCCCTCCCTCCCTCCCTCCCTCCCTCCTACTTACCAAGCCAGCAACAATACATGTTCAATAGGCCTGATCAAACAAAAACCCAAGCAGACAGTCATTTGATAGAGCAGTCTGCAACGCACACACGCACGCACACGCACGCATACAGCCACACACACAAGCACACACACACGCATACGGCCACAAACACACACAAACACACACACACATACACGCGCGCACACACACACACGCGCGCGCACACACACACACACACACATATAGACAAACAAACTAAACCAATCAAAATCCACATAGGCTGTTTGAGTCTACAGAGTAGTGAAACAGCCTTTCAGAGGATTGAAGTATTAGCAACACTCTTCAGATAACTCCTCTGCTCTATACAAACACCACTGAGCACCTTGAGGCCTTTCATAGGATTTTGACATGTACAAAGTCAAGACTAGATGTCCATAAGCTTTCTATTGTCTTGAACATTTTTCCATTGGAAAAAGGTGGAGGCAGAAAGATAGGAGACAGGGATAGAGAGAGACATTGATAGAGAGAGAGATATTCATAAAACGAATAACTTAACAAAATGATCCCACATGCGTCTGTAAGATCAATACCCACTCCCTGAGCTATTCTCTAACCAAAGGCTCAGTCAATTATGAAAAATCTAAAGTCAAGACAGAACACTAAAGCACTCCAACTGGGAAATGATACAGTGAAGAAGTCAATACAAAGTGTGGCTATCTGTCCGTTCTATGCCAATAAACCCGAATGAAGGAGCCATCTCCCTGGGTTCCGATGGGTTTTCATTTCACAATGTCTAGCCTTGATTCCCACAAGGTATCACTCTAATGGACGAGTCTCCCAGACTCTGTGATGAGTAACTACCTACGTCAGCTGAGAGAAACTCTGATCAATCACTTGATTAGGTTTAATCGATGGGTTCATTGATTAATGATGCAGACCCACTATAACTGTCCGGAAGAACCTGTTCTAATTCCACAGATGAAATAAGGACACAGAAATACGTATCCATGTTGTTACAACACGAGGTCATTACAGTCTCTGTAGTATTAAACCGACCTGCAGTCTGGCGTGGTGTGACTGGCTCCATGAGGTGTGACTGGCTCCATGAGGTGTGACTGGCTCCATGAGGTGTGACTGGCTCCATGGGGTGTGACTGGCTCCATGAGATGTGACTGGCTCCATGAGGTGTGACTGGCTCCATGAGGTGTGACTGGCTCCATGGGGTGTGACTGGCTCCGTGAGGTGTGACTGGCTCCATGAGGTGTGACTGGCTCCATGAGGTGTGACTGGCTCCATGAGGTGTGACTGGCTCCATGAGGTGTGACTGGCTCCATGAGGTGTGACTGGCTCCATGGGGTGTGACTGGCTCCATGAGGTGTGACTGGCTCCATGAGGTGTGACTGGCTCCATGAGATGTGACTGGCTCCATGAGATGTGACTGGCTCCATGGGGTGTGACTGGCTCCATGGGGTGTGACTGGCTCCATGAGGTGTGACTGGCTCCATGGGGTGTGACTGGCTCCATGAGGTGTGACTGGCTCCATGAGATGTGACTGGCTCCATGAGGTGTGACTGGCTCCATGAGGTCTGACTGGTGTGACTGGCTCCATGAGGTGTGACTGGCTCCATGAGGTGTGGCTGGCTCCATGAGGTGTGACTGGTGTGACTGGCTCCATGAGGTGTGACTGGTGTGTCTGGCTCCATGAGGTGTGACTGGCTCCATGGGGTGTGACTGGCTCCATGAGGTGTGACTGGCTCCATGAGGTGTGACTGGCTCCATGAGGTGTGACTGGCTCCATGAGATGTGACTGGCTCCATGAGGTGTGTCTGGCTCCATGAGTTGTGACTGGCTCCATGAGGTGTGACTGGCTCCATGGGGTGTGACTGGCTCCATGGGGTGTGACTGGCTCCATGAGGTGTGACTGGCTCCGTGAGGTGTGACTGGCTCCATGAGATGTGACTGGCTCCATGGGGTGTGACTGGCTCCATGAGGTGTGACTGGCTCCATGAGATGTGACTGGCTCCATGGGGTGTGACTGGCTCCATGGGGTGTGACTGGCTCCATGAGGTGTGACTGGCTCCATGGGGTGTGACTGGCTCCATGGGGTGTGACTGGCTCCATGAGGTGTGACTGGCTCCGTGAGGTGTGACTGGCTCCATGAGGTGTGACTGGTTTCCATGGGGTGTGACTGGCTCCATGAGGTGTGACTTGCTCCATGAGATGTGACTGGCTCCATGGGGTGTGACTGGCTCCATGGGGTGTGACTGGCTCCATGAGATGTGACTGGCTCCATGAGGTGTGACTGGCTCCATGAGGTGTGACTGGCTCCATGGGGTGTGTCTGGCTCCATGAGGTGTGTCTGGCTCCATGAGGTGTGACTGGCTCCATGAGGTGTGACTGGCTCCATGAGGTGTGACTGGTGTGTCTGGCTCCATGAGGTGTGACTGGCTCCATGGGGTGTGACTGGCTCCATGAGGTGTGACTGGCTCCATGAGGTGTGACTGGCTCCATGAGATGTGACTGGCTCCATGAGGTGTGTCTGGCTCCATGAGTTGTGACTGGCTCCATGAGGTGTGACTGGCTCCATGGGGTGTGACTGGCTCCATGAGGTGTGACTGGCTCCATGAGGTGTGACTGGCTCCATGAGGTGTGACTGGCTCCGTGAGGTGTGACTGGCTCCATGAGGTGTGACTGGCTCCGTGAGGTGTGACTGGCTCCGTGAGATGTGACTGGCTCCATGGGGTGTGACTGGCTCCATGAGGTGTGACTGGCTCCATGAGGTGTGACTGGCTCCATGAGGTGTGACTGGCTCCATGGGGTGTGACTGGCTCCATGAGGTGTGACTGGCTCCATGGGGTGTGACTGGCTCCATGGGGTCTGACTGGCTCCATGAGGTGTAACTGGCTCCATGAGGTGTGACTGGCTCCATGAGATGTGACTGGCTCCATGAGGTGTGACTGGCTCCATGAGATGTGACTGGCTCCATGGGGTGTGACTGGCTCCATGAGGTGTGACTGGCTCCATGAGGTGTGACTGGCTCCATGGGGTGTGACTGGCTCCATGAGGTGTGACTGGCTCCATGGGGTGTGACTGGCTCCATGGGGTGTGACTGGCTCCATGGGGTGTGACTGGCTCCATGGGGTGTGACTGGCTCCATGGGCTGTGTCTGACCTCAACCCCATCGAACACCTTTGGGATGAACGCTGACTGCGAGCCAGGACTAATCATCCAACATCAGTGCCCGACCTCACTAATACTATTGTGGCTAAATGGACGCAAGTCCCCGAAACAATGTTCCAACATCTAGTGGAAAGCCTTTCCAGAAGAGTGGAGGCTGTTATAGCAGCAAAGGGTGGACCAACTCTATATTAATGCCCATGACTATGGAATCAGATGTTCGATGAGCACCTTTGGTAATGTAGTGTATTTAGGCAATAGGGACATATCCACCATGTTGCTTCTTCACTTGTTGAACAGATGCTTTCTCTGTGGAAACATATTTTACAGGCGCAGACCCATTTAAGTGGAAATATATTAACTTCTATATTTATATCAACAAGATTTCATAGTTTCCCTTCGAAATTCGATGTATTATGGATGAACGTCTAGTTTTGATTAATTAATTCTGTGTGGTTAAATGGTTAATTCTGAGTGGTTCCTGGGTTAATTCCTCATGGTTACAGGGTTAATTCCTCATGGTTACAGGGTTAATTCCTCATGGTTACAGGGTTAATTCCGTGTGGTTACAGGGTTAATTCCTCATGGTTACAGGGTTAATTCCCCATGGTTACAGGGTTAATTCCGTGTGGTTACAGGGTTAATTCCTCATGGTTACAGGGTTAATTCCTCATGGTTACAGGGTTAATTCCGTGTGGTTACAGGGTTAATTCTGTGTGGTTACAGGGTTAATTCCTCATGGTTACAGGGTTGATTCCTCATGGTTACAGGGTTAATTCCTCATGGTTACAGGGTTAATTCCTCATGGTTACAGGGTTAATTCCTCATGGTTACAGGGTTAATTCCTCATGGTTACAGGGTTATTTCGACATGGTTACCGGGTTAATTCCTCATGGTTACAGAGTTAATTCCTCATGGTTACAGGGTTGATTCCTCATGGTTACCGGGTTAATTCCTCATGGTTACAGGGTTATTTCGACATGGTTACCGGGTTAATTCCTCATGGTTACAGGGTTATTTCGACATGGTTACCGGGTTAATTCCTCATGGTTACAGGGTTAATTCCTCATGGTTACAGGGTTGATTCCACATGGTTACATGGTTAATTCCACATGGTTAAAGGGTTAATTCCACATGGTTACAGGGTTAATTCCTCATGGTTAGAGGGTTAATTCCTCATGGTTACAGGGTTAATTCCGTGTGGTTACAGGGTTAATTCCTCATGGTTACAGGGTTAATTCCTCATGGTTACAGGGTTAATTCCTCATGGTTACAGGGTTAATTCCTCATGGTTACAGGGTTAATTCCTCATGGTTACAGGGTTAATTCCGTGTGGTTACAGGGTTAATTCCCCATGGTCACAGGGTTAATTCCCCATGGTTACAGGGTTAATTCCGTGTGGTTACAGGGTTAATTCCTCATGGTTACAGGGTTAATTCCTCATGGTTACAGGGTTAATTCCGTGTGGTTACAGGGTTAATTCCTCATGGTTAAAGGGTTAATTCCTCATGGTTACAGGGTTAATTCCTCATGGTTACATGGTTAATTCTGTGTGGTTACAGGGTTAATTCCTCATGGTTACAGGGTTAATTCCGTGTGGTTACAGGGTTAATTCTGTGTGGTTACAGGGTTAATTCCCCATGGTCACAGGGTTAATTCCTCATGGTTACAGGGTTTATTCCTCATGGTCACAGGGTTTATTCCTCATGGTTACAGGGTTTATTCCTCATGGTTACAGGGTTTATTCCTCATGGTTACAGGGTTAATTCCTCATGGTTACAGGGTTAATTCCTCATGGTTACAGGGTTATTTCCTCATGGTTACAGGGTTAATTCCCCATGGTTACAGGGTTAATTCCACGTGGTTACAGGGTTAATTCCTCATGGTTACAGGGTTAATTCCTCATGGTTACATGGTTAATTCTGAGTGGTTCCTGGGTTAATTCCTCATGGTTACAGGGTTAATTCCTCATGGTTACATGGTTAATTCTGAGTGGTTCCTGGGTTAATTCCTCATGGTTACAGGGTTAATTCCTCATGGTTACATGGTTAATTCTGAGTGGTTCCTGGGTTAATTCCTCATGGTTACAGGGTTAATTCCTCATGGTTACAGGGTTAATTCCTCATGGTTACAGGGTTAATTCCTCATGGCTACCGGGTTAATTCCTCATGGTTACAGGGTTAATTCCTCATGGTTACAGGGTTAATTCCCCATGGTTACAGGGTTAATTCCTCATGGTTACAGGGTTAATTCCCCATGGTTACAGGGTTAATTCCACGTGGTTACAGGGTTAAAACAGAAACAACTCAAAGGTTAACAGTTTAGGTATTAATTCCAACTGGTTAAGGTTAGGGCTATGGTTTGCGGAAGGCTTTAAACAAAGTCATAAAAAAATGACAAGCTAGGTATTATCAGTATTCATAGTATTCTCACGGTTTGCTAGAGTATTAGGAACTGAGTTTGTGCCGAGTGCTGGGCGATCTTGTTCTTGTTTTTGTGAATGCCGAGGAAGGCAGATATCGACGTCCTCAGGACCTTTTCAAACATCCCAAATTGCCGTCTATTTCTAGTGACCAGCCTGATTTATATCGCTTTTTATCTCTGTGAGTAATATATGGGAGGGTTAGAAAAGCAGAGTCAGATACAGGCTCTGGAAAGATGCTGTGGGCTTCTGATGCTGTATAAAGGTCATCATAAACGCGGTGGTTCGAGCTCTGAATGCTGATTGGCTGACAGCCGTGGTAAATCAGACCATATACAGTACCACGGGTATGACAAAACATTTATTTTTACTGCTCTAATTACGTTGGTAATCAGTTTATAATAGCAATAAGGCACCTCGGGGGTTTGTGGTATATTGCCAATATACCACGGCTAAGGGCTGTATCCAGGCACTTAGCGTTGCGTCTTGCATAAGAACAGCCCTTAGCCGTAGTATATTCCCCATATACCACACCCCCTCAGGCCTTATTTGCTTAATTAGAATATACAGACACAATAGCAAGGTCAGATTTGTCAAGCTGTGAAAAAAGGAAACTCAAATGAGTAGGCTATAACAACTATTAACATTAACCTAATGTACTAACAAGCACAAACAACTGTGTGACCTGCTACTGTAGTGCAGCTCTCTCTGTTGGTTTGTTTGTACTCACAACTGGGCAAGCTGATAACGAAAACAACATGGCTTTATTATGGTGCCAGACTTCACAGTGTCATTGCTAACCAAGTAAAACATCTAGAAACACACTACATCAGCACAAAAACAAGTCTCCCAGCCATACAGTTGGACGTACTGCATCTATAGTGTTGCCTTGCCAACCACGGTGTGGTCCAAGCATCATTAGCCCGCATCACTGTGGTAATGACCCCTGAAGCCCGGGGTCACCAGGGGAGCGCGGGCTATCTGGGCAAACCATCACAAACCACTGTTCTCCTCTGATACGCCTCATCAACGACCATGATGTTGTGTGTGTGTGTGTGTGTGTGTGTGTGTGTGTGTGTGTATGTGTGTGTGTGTGTGTGTGTGTGTGTGTGTGTGTACATCCCAGGGAAAGGGTAATGAGGACCAGTGGGTTTCGTTTAGACAGCCAGGGTTTGGTAGCAGAGAGACAAGCCAAAGCTACTAAACCCCCTCGGACCCCCCCCCCCCCCCCCCCCCCCCCCACACACACACACACACATACCCACCCACACACAGCTCCAACCCCAGAGCCCTAAACCACCAAACCTCCTGCCTTAATCATGTGTGTCAGACATCCAGAAACCAGCGGACACCAACACCCTCTGAGCAGAACCAGGCACACATATCTTACAAGTTTACAACCTGCACACCTCTACAGCCCGAGCCAGGGACACCTCTACAGCCCTAGTCAGGGACATCTCTACAGCCCTAGCCAGAGACACCTCTACAGCCCTAGCCAGGGACACCTCTACAGCCCTAGCCAGGGACACCTCTACAGCCCTAGCCAGGGACACCTCTACAGCCCTAGCCAGGGACATCTCTACAGCCCTAGCCAGGGACACCTCTACAGCCCTAGCCAGGGACACATCTACAGCCCTAGCCAGGGACACCTCTACAGCCCTAGCCAGGGACACCTCTACAGCCCTAGCCAGGGACACCTCTACAGCCCTAGCCAGGGACACCTCTACAACCAGGACCAAAACTCTTAAACCTCTTAAATTGATTTTTTTTTCATCCTCTGGTTGCACATGTGAAATACTGGTAAAAATGTTGTAAAACTGATTTAAGTTTGCCTGCATTTAACTTCTTATGGCTGCAGGGGGCGTATTGAAAAACTGGAAAATGTGCCCATTTTCAAACGGCCTCTTAATCAATTTTTGCTCTTACAATATGCATATTATTACTACTATTGGATAGAAAACAGTCTCTAGTTTCTAAAAACGTTTGAATTATTTCTCTAAGTGGAACAGAACTATTTTTACAGCCCATTTCCTATCCGGAAGTGAGATTTCCAACATCGATGTCTCTCTTCAAGACCTTGTCTATAAAAGGGCATGTCACTTAGGACTGTAGAAACACGTCATACGCCTTCCCCTGGGTGTCATGCGGAAGTGAGAGCAGAAAGGACTTGAATATCTCATCCAGGGACTGAACACAACCTCTTGGAGTGAGACTTGCGCACTTTATTTTTTTTTTCTGGGCGCGAAGTAGGACCTGTACTCGGCTCCTGGAAAACGCTCGTTAAAGGTGAATATGACCTCCGGCTTCGATTTTATTTGATACATGTCACAATATCATCCTAAAGTATGTTTTTTCAATATAGTTTAATTATATTATTGAAATTTATTCTGGACTTTAGACGTGATGCGAAGCAAAGAATTTTGTCAAGATGGAGAGGTTAGCGTCACACTGCCAGTGTGCTTGCTAATTCAAGAGGGAAATCGTTCGTTCTGGATCGAAATAAAGACGTTTCTGAACAAAGGACCCCTTGGAGAACATTCTGATGGAAGATCAACAAAGATAAGGACCCAATTTGGGATGCTTTTTCATATATCTGTCGAACTGTGCTATGCTACCGTTCGACTAGAATCAATGCTGCTGTGTGCTAGCTAATGTAGTAAGCTAATATAACGATATATTGTGTTTTCGCTGTAAAACACTTCAAAAATCGGAAATATTGGCTCTTTTCACAAGATCTTTGTCTTTCATTAGCTATCCACCATATATTTTTCTGAAATGTTTTATGATGTGTAATTAGTAGTTGACGTTGGTGTCTGTATTTTCTCTGGCTACTCCCGTGCGATTTCTGACTGTAGCTATGATGGTAGCAGTAATGTAAAACTGATTTATAGCTAAAATATGCACATTTTTTGAACAAAACATAGATTTATTGTGTAACATGTTATAGGACTGTCATCTGAGGTAGTTTTTTCTAGGTTATTTAGGTTGGTTCTAGGTTAGTTAGGTTGGCTTGTGCATGCTACTTGCACACTACTTGTGCTGTGAAAAATGTCTGTCCTCTTTTTTATTTGGTGGTGAGCTAACATAAATATATGTGGTGTTTTCTCTGTAAAACATTTAAAAAATCGGACATGTTGGCTGGATTGACAAGATGTTTATCTTTCAAATGCTGTATTGGACTTGTTAATGTGTGAAAGTTAAATATTTAAAAAAAATAGATTTTGAATTTCGCGCCCTGCACTTGAGCTGGATGTTGTCATAAGTGTACCGATGTCGGGACAGCCCGCCTAACAGGTTAAAGTCCCCAGCCACTAGGAGCGCCGCTTCTGGGTGAGCATTTTCTTGTTTGCTTATGGCCTTATAGAGTTGGTTGAGTGCGGTCTTAGTGCCAGTATCAGTCTGTGGTGGTAAATAGATGGCTACAAATAATATAGATGAGAACTCTATTTGTAGATAGTGTGGCCTACAGCTTATCATAAGGTACTCTACCTCAGGAGAGCAATACCTCGAGACTTCTTTAACCTGTTTGGGCTGCAGGGGGCGTATTGAGTAGCCAGATAAAATGTGCCCATTTCAAACGGCCTTGTACTCAATTCTTGCTCGTACAATATGCATATTATTATTACTATTGGATAGAAAACACTCTCTAGTTTCTAAAACCGTTTGAATTATTTCTCTGAGTGAAACAGAAGTCTTTCTGCAGCACACTTCCTGACCAGGAAGTGGAATGTCTGAAACCGAGGCTCTCTTCTACTCCCTGCCTATACATGGGCATGATACGTAAGAGTCTACGTGCACTTCATACACCTTCCCCTGGGTGTCAAGAGGCGGTGAGAGAAGAAATTTCGTGTTTATCTTGGTCTGAGGTGGAATAACAGCTCTTTGTATGACGTGACCGTCCATTTTCTGTTTTCTGGAGCGCGCGAAAGGGACATGGATTTGCCTTCTGTTTAGCTGTCGTTATGGACGACTAATATCTCCGGCTATGATTTTATTTGATACATGTGACCATATCATCGTAAAGTATGTTTTTTCAATATAGTTTCATCAGATTATTGAAAATTTTTCGGGAGTTTTGCCGTGTTCCGTTCTCTTCCGTTTGTTGACTTGGAGAGCTTTGTGCCACTTGGCAAGTGTGCGTGCTAAATCGAGAGGGAAAATGAACGTTCTGAATCCAAACAACGACTGTTCTTGACAAAGGACACCTTGTCCAACATTCTGACGGAAGATCACCAAAAGTAAGAAACATTTTATGATGCTAATTCATATATCTGTCGTGCATGTGAATTAGTCGTGGGCGCCCAACTTTGGGGTACTCAGCTATAGCTGGATGTCGTAATGAAGTCGTAATGAAGTTATTTTTTAGAATTCTAACACTGCGATTTCATTAAGAACTAATGGATCTATCATTTCCTATACAACATGTATTTTTTACTTATATTTATGAATAGCTATTTGGTCAGAATATGTGTGTCAGAAAACGTGTCAGAAAAATATCGTTGCTGTTTAGACGTTTTGGGAAAAAGATGCTACGTTAGCACAATGTGTAACCACTGATTTCAGCTCTAAATATGCACATTTTCGAACAAAACATAAGTGTATGTATAACCTGATGTTATAGGACTGTCATCTGATGAAGAAAATCAAGGTTAGTCAAAAATTATATATCTTTTGCTTGTTTGTTACGATCGCTAACTTTTGCTAATGGGAAATTGCTTGTGTTTTTGGCTATTGTGGTACGCTAATATAACGCTCTATTGTGTTTTCGCTGTAAAACACTTGATAAATCGGAAATATTGTCTGGAATCACAAGATGCCTGTCTTTCAATTGCTGTACACTATGTATTTTTCAGAAATGTTTTATGATGAGTAATTAGGTATTTGACGTTGGTGTCTGTAAATATTATGGCTGCTTTCGGTGCAATTTCTGATTGTAGCTGCAATGTAAACTATGATTTATACCTGAAATATGCACATTTTTCTAACAAAACCTATGCTATACAATAAATATGTTATCAGACTGTCATCTGATGAAGTTGTTTCTTGGTCAGTGGCTATTTATATCTTTATTTGGTCGAATTTGTGATAGCTACTGATGGAGTAAAAAACTGTTGGAGTAAAAAAAGTGGTGTCTTTTGCTAACGTGGTTAGCTAATAGATTTACATATTGTGTCTTCCCTGTAAAACATTTTAAAAATCAGACATGTTGGCTGGATTCACAAGATGTGTACCTTTCATATGCTGTATTGGACTTGTTAATGTGTAAAAGTTAAATATTTAAAAAAAATATCTTTTGAATTTCGCGCCCTGCACTTTGAGCTGACTGTTGTCATAAGTGTACCGACGTCGGGCTGCAGCCATAAGAAGTTAATATTAGACATCGCGCACCAGCTGTTATTGACAAAAAGACACACATCCCCACCCCTCGTCTTACCAGACATAGCTTCTCTGTTCTGCCATTGTTACACCCTGATCTGTTTCACCTGTCTTTGTGATTGTCTCCACCCCCCTCCAGGTGTCGCCCATCTTCTCCATCATACCCTGTGCATTTATACCTGTGTTCTCCGTTTGTCTTTTGCCAGTTAGTCTTGTTTGTCAAGCTAACCAGCGTTTTTGTGTCAGCTCCTGCTTTTCCCCAGTCTCTCTTTTCTCGTTCTCCTGGTTTTTGACCCTTGCCTGTCCTGACCCTGTACCCACCTGCCTGATCACTCTAACCACCCCTGACCCTGAGCCTGCCTGCCATCTTGTACCTATGCCCCACCTCTGGATTACCGACCTCTGCCTGACCTGACCCTGAGCCTGCCTGCCATCTTGTACCTATGCCCCACCTCTGGATTACCGACCTCTGCCTGACCTGACCCTGAGTCTGCCTGCCGTCCTGTACGTTTGCCCCTGTTGCTGTAATAAACATTGTTACTTCGACACGGTCTACATCTGGGTCTTACCTTGATACCTGATAGCCGGTGCATTGAAAATCCCTCCAGCTCTATATTATCTTTGTCGTTGTTCAGCCACGACTCGGTGAAACATAAGATATTACAGTTCTTAATGTCCCGTTGGTAGGATAATCATAATCGTAGGTCATCAATTTTATTTTCCAATGATTGCATGTTAGCAAGTAGAATGGATGGCAGTGGGAGTTTACTCGCTCGCCTACGGATTCTCAAAAGGCAGCCCGATCTGATTCCTCTTTTACGTCATCTTTTCTTCAAGCAAATGACGTGGATCTGTGCCTGTTCCCAGGAGAGCAGTATATCTTTCTCGTCGGACTCGTTGAAAGAAAAAGCTTCTTCCAGTTTGTGGTGAGTAATTCCAGTTGTGATGTCCAGAAGTTACTTCCCGTCATAAGAGACAGTAGCAGCAACATTATGTACAAAATAAGTTTAAAAAAATAAGTTACCAACATCGCAAAAAAACTAACAAAGCACAATTGGTTACGGGCATGTAAAACGTCAGCCATCTTCTTCGGCACCATCTTCCAGACTCATGACCAATACCAGAGCTCCATCCCCCTAACAGCCCACATGAGCTATGTGAGTGCTACTGTTCCAGTGCTCCTGTTCCAGAGCTCCTGTTCCAGAGCTCCTGTTCCAGAGCTCCTGTTCCAGTGCTCCTGTTCCAGTGCTCCTGTTCCAGAGCTCCTGTTCCAGAGCTCCTGTTCCAGAGCTCCTGTTCCAGTGCTCCTGTTCCAGTGCTCCTGTTCCAGTGCTCCTGTTCCAGTGTTCCTGTTCCAGAGCTCCTGTTCCAGAGCTCCTGTTCCAGAGCTCCTGTTCCAGTGCTCCTGTTCCCGTGCTCCTGTTCCAGTGCTCCTGTTCCAGTGCTCCTGTTCCAGAGCTCCTGTTCCAGTGTTCCTGTTCCAGAGCTCCTGTTCCAGTGTTCCTGTTCCAGAGCTCCTGTTCCAGAGCTCCTGTTCCAGTGCTCCTGTTCCCGTGCTCCTGTTCCAGTGCTCCTGTTCCAGTGCTCCTGTTCCAGGGCCAACATCAGAGAGAGAGAGACAAATGAACAGCCCCAAAGCTCAACCCATCAACACCTCAACCCCCACACAAACCACAGCCTGTGTCAGAGCCTAAGGCTATTTAAGCCTCATGACCAGTGGAGGTAGTCTTCTGCCAAAAGAAAACCTTAAACCACAGAGTGGCAGAGCCTTCTAACCTCCAGTCCATAGCCCTGGGCTAGAGGAGAGCACGAGGCCCTGCTCAAAAATCAGTGTCCACACACACTAGGTCAAACACACACACACACACACACACACACACACACACACACACACACACACACACACACACACACACACACACACACACACACACACACACACACACACACACACACACACACACACACACACACACACACACACACACACACAGAGGCTTTTAAGCCTTTTGTTAGATTAATAGGCACTGTCTCTGTGGTCAATAAGTGCTTCAGGGAGTTCCCAAAAGGCTGCAGTATTTTGTGTGTGTCACTTCCCTCGCCCCTCACTGCCATCTATAATGCCTGAAGGGCCAACCCATCATCCCAGAGATCACTATGGTGATGGCTAAAGAGCCGCCAAGGAGATCACTATGGTGATGGCTAAAGGCACCGCCAAGGAGATCACTATGGGGATGGCTAAAGACACCGCCAAGGAGATCACTATGGTGATGGCTAAAGACACCGCCAAGGAGATCACTATGGTGATGGCTAAAGACACCGCCAAGGAGATCACTATGGTGATGGCTAAAGACACCGCCAAGGAGATCACTATGGTGATGGCTAAAGACACCGCCAAGGAGATCACGATGGTGATGGCTGAAGACACCGCCAAGGAGATCACTATGGTGATGGCTAAAGACACCGCCAAAGAGATCACTATGGTGATGGCTAAAGACACCGCCAAGGAGATCACTATGGTGATGGCTGAAGACACCGCCAAAGAGATCACTATGGTGATGGCTTAAAGACACCGCCAAAGAGATCATGGGGCGGCAGGAAATCAATGGGAGGTGTGTGTGCGTGTGCGCGTGCATGTGTGTGTGTGTGTGTGTGTGTGTGTGTGTGTGTGTGTGTGTGTGTGTGTGTGTGTGTGTGTGTGTGTGTGTGTGTGTGTGTCTGTGTTAGGGATTGAGGACAGAACTGTGTATGATCAGAAGAAAAGATGTCTGTATGGGTTTCTCTTTTTTCAACAATTATTTTCAGTTTGGCATCATAGTTTAGTACTGTACACTGAGTGGACAAGGCATTAGGAACACCTTCCTAATATTGAGTTGCACCCCCTTTTGCCCTCAGAACAGCCTCAATCCGTCAGTACATGAACTCTACAACGTGCCGAAAACATTCCACAGGGATGCTGACTCCAGTGCTTCCCACAGTTGTGTCAAGTTAGCTGGATGTCCTTTAGGTGGTGGACCATTCTTGTCGAGAACGAAAGGTCGCTGATTTGAATCCCCGAGCCGGCAATGTAGAAACATCTGCTTTCTGCTTTTAAACAAGAAAGATTAAACGACAACAACAACAACAGATCCCCAGGTGCCAATGATGTCGATTAAGGCAGCCCCACCTCTCTGATTCAGAGGGGTGGGGTTAAATCCAGAAGACACATTCAGTTGTGTAACTGACTAGGTATCCATTTCCAGTAGATACCAGGCCTGGATCCTCTTTTCTGACTCTCTTTATTTATTTATTACTAAATTTTACCTCCCTGTGTGAGAGAGGAGCTCTGAAAATGGCTTGTGTGTGTGTATCCGTGTGTGTGTGTGTGTGTGTGTGTGTGTATACGTGTGTATGTGTGTATCCGTGTGTATCCGTGTGTGTGTGTGTGTGTGTGTATACGTGTGTATGTGTGTATCCGTGTGTATCCGTGTGTGTGTGTGTGTGTGTATACGTGTGTATGTGTGTATCCGTGTGTATCCGTGTGTGTTACAGTACATAGTCAGTGTTTACTCCCTACTTTACCTCATGTTCACTTCCTCTCTCTCTCTCTCTCCCCCCTCTCTCTCTCTCCCCCTCTCCCTCTCCCTCACTTTATTTCAATTCAATTCAAGGGGCTCTATTGGCATGGGAAACATATGTTAACATTGCCAAAGCAAGTGAAGTAGATAATATACAAAAGTGAAATAAAGATAAAAAATGTACCGTTAACATTACATTCACAGAAGATCCAAAAGAATAAGTACATTACAAATGTCATATTATGTATATATACTGTGTTGTAATGATGTGCAAATGGTTAACCTGTCTGGCTCTGGCGTTCCGCTAGCGGAACTCCTCCCACATTCCACTGAAAAGGCAGAGTGCGAAATTCAAAAGATATTTTTTAGAACTATTTAACTTTCACACATTAACAAGTCCAATACAGCAAATGAAAGATACACATCTTGTGAATCCAGTCAACATGTCCGATTTTTTAAATGTTTTACAGCGAAAACACCACATATATTTATGTTAGCTCACCACCAAATACAAAAAAGGACAGACATTTTTCACAGCACAGGTAGCATGCACAAAGCCAACCTAACTAAACAAGAACCAACCAAACTAACCAACAAACAACTTCATCAGATGACAGTCTTATAACATGTTATTCAATAAATCTATGTTTTGTTCGAAAAATGTGCATATTTCAGGTATAAATCATAGTTTACATTGCAGCTACAATCAGAAATTGCACCGAAAGCAGACAGAATAATTAGACACCAACGTCAAATACCTAAATACTCATCATAAAACATTTCTGAAAAATCGATGGTGTACAGCAAATTAAAGACAAACATCTTGTGAATCCAGCCAATATTTCCGATTTTTAAAGTGTTTTACAGCGAAAACACAATATAGCATTATATTAGCTTACTACAATAGCCTACCACACTACCGCATTCATTCATCAAGGCACGTTAGCGATAGCAATAGGCACGTTAGCGATAGCGAATAAACCAGCAAAAGATATATAATTTTGACTAACCTTGATAAGCTTCATCAGATGACAGTCCTATAACATCAGGTTATACATACACTTATGTTTTGTTCGAAAATGTGCATATTTAGAGCTGAAATCAGTGGTTATACATTGTGCTAACGTTGTGCTAACGTAGCATCTTTTTCCCACAACGTCCGGATATTTTTCTGACACTTTTTCTGACACACATATTCTGACCAAATAGCTATTCATAAACATAACTAAAAAATACATGTTGTATAGGAAATGATAGATACACTCGTTCTTAATGCAATCGCCGTGTTAGAATTCTAAAAATAACTTAATTACGACATCCAGCTTAGGTATAGCGAGAGAGTACCCAAAAGCTGGGCGCAAACGACTAGTTCACATGTACGACAGATATATGAAATAACATCATAGAATGGGTCCTACTTTTGCTGATCTTCCATCAGAATGTTGTACAAGGGGTCCTTTGTCCAGAACAATCGTTGTTTGGTTTTAGAACGGCCTTTTTCCCTCTCGATTTAGCAAGCACACTTGCCAAGTGGCACGAATCTCTCCATCGTCAACAAACGGAAGAGAACGGAACACGGCAAAACTCCCGAAAAAATTTCAATAATCTGATTAAACTATATTGAAAAAACATACTTTACGATGATATTGTCACATGTATCAAACAAAATCAAAGCCGGAGATATTAGTCGTCCATAACGTCAGCTTATCAGAAGGCAAATCCAGGTCCCTCCTCGCGCTCTCCAGAAAACAGGAAACTGGTGACACGTCATGCCGAGAGCTATAATTCGAGTCCAGATCAAGTTACACACTCAATTTCTTCTCTCACTGCTTGTCGACATCTAGTGGAAGACGTATGAAGTGCATCTAAACTAATAAATATCAAGGACTTTAATAGGCAGCCCCTAGAAGAGAGCATCGATTTCAGATCTTCCACTTCCTGTCAGGAAGTTTGCTGCAAAAGGAGTTCTGTTTTACTCACAGATATAATTCAAACGGTTTAAGAAACTAGAGAGTGTTTTCTATCCAATAGTAATAATAATATGCATATTGTACGAGCAAGAATTGAGTACGAGGCCGTTTAAATTGGGCACGATTTTCCCCCAAAGTGAAAACAGCGCCCTCTGTCCTCAACAGGTTAAAGTACAAAAGGGAAAATAAATGAATATAAAAATGGGTTGTATTTACAATGGTGTTTGTTCTTCATTGGTTGCCCTTTTCTCGTGGCAACAGGACACAAATCTTGCTGCTGTGATTGCACACTGTGGTATTTCACCCAGTAGATATGGGAGTTTATCAAAATCGGGTTTGTTTCCAAATTCTTTGTGGATCTGTGTAATCTGAAGGAAATATGTGTCTCTAATACGGTCATACATTTGGCAGGAGGTTAGGAAGTGCAGCTCAGTTTCCACCTCATTTTGTGGGCAGTGTGCACCTAGCCTGTCTTCTCTTGAGAGCCAGGTCTGCCTATGGCGGCCTTTCTCAAAAGCAAGGCGATGCTCACAGAGTCTGTACATAGTAAAAGCTTTCCTTAAGTTTGGGTCAGTCACAGTGGTCAGGTATTCTGCCACTGTGTACTCTCTGTTAAGGGTCAAATAGCATTCTAGTTTGCTCAGTTTTTTGTTAATTCTTTCCAATTTGTAAAGTAATTATTTTTTTGTTTTCTCATGATTTGGTTGGGTCTAATTGTGGTGCTGTCCTGGGGCTCTGTGGGGTGTTTGTGTTTGTGACCAGAGCCCCAGGACCAGCTTGCTTAGGGGACTCTTCTCCAGGTTCATCTCTCTGTAGGTGATGGCTTTGTTATGGAAGGTTTGGGAATCGCTTCCTTTTTTAGGTGGTTGTAGAATTTAAAGGCTCTTTTCTGGATTTTAATAATTACCGGGTATTGGCCTAATTCTGCTCTGCATACATTATTTGGTGTTTTATGTTGTACACTGAGGATATTTTGCAGAATTCTTCATGCAGTCTGAATTTGGTGTTTGTCCCATTTTGTGAATTCTTGTTTGGTGAGCGGACCCCAGACCTCACAACCATAAAGGGCAATGGGTTCTATAACTCATTCAAGTATTTTTAGCCACATCCTAATTGGTATGTCAAATTTTGTTCCTTTTGATGGCATAGAATGCCCTTCTTGCCTTGTTTCTCAGATCGTTCACAGGTTTGTGGAAGTTACCTGTGGTGCTGATGTTTAGGCCATGGTATGTATAGTTTTTTGTGTGCTATAGGGCAACAGTGTCTATATGGAATTAGTACTTGTGGTCCTGGCGACTGGACCTTTTTTTGGAACACCATTATTTTGGTATTGCTGAGATTTTCTGTCAGTGCCCAGGTCTTGCAGAATCTGTGCAGAATATCTAGGTGCTGCTGTAGGCCCTCCTTGGTTGGTGACAGAAGCACCAGATCATCAGCAAACAATAAACATTTGACTTCAGATTCTAGGAGGGTGAGGCCGGGTGCTGCAGCCTTTTCTAGAGCCCTCGACAATTTGTTGAAATATATGTTGAAGAGGGTGGCGCTTAAGCTGCATCCCTGTCTCACCCCACAGCTCTGTGGTAAGAAATGTGTGTTTTTTTGTTGTTGCCTATTTTAACCATACACTTCTTGTTTCTGTACATGGATTTTATAATGTTGCATGCTTTTCCCCCTAACCACTTTCCATCAATTTGTATAGCAGACCTTCAAGCCAAACTGAGTCGAAGGCTTTTTTGAAATCAACAAAGCATGAGAAGATTTTGCCTTTGTTTTGGTTTGTTTATTTGTCAATTAGGGTGTGCAGGGTGAACACGTGTTCTGCCGTATGATAATTTGGTAAAAAGCCAATTTGATATTTGCTCAGAACATTGTTTCACTGAGGAAATGTACAAGTCCGCTGTTAATGATAATGCAGAGGATTTTCTCAAGGTTGCTGTTGACACATATCCCACGGTTGTTATTGGGGTCAAATTTGTCTCCACTTTTGTGAATTGGGATGATCAGTCCTTGGTTCCAAATACTGGGGAAGATGCCAGAGCTAAGGAAGAGGTTAAAGAGTTTTAGTATAGCCAATTGGAATTTGTTGTCTGTATATTTGATCATTTCATTGAGGATACCATCAACACCACATGCCTTTTAGGGTTGGAGGGTTTGTATTTTGTCCTGTAGTTCATTCAAGGAAATTGGAGAATCCAGTGGGTTCTGGTAGTCTTTAACTGTTCTGATTCTAAGATTTGTATTTGATCATGTATATGTTTTTGCTGTTTGTTCTTTGTTTTAGAGCCAAAAAGATTGGAAAAGTGGTTTACCCATACATCTCCATTTGTTTAGTGTTTTCCAATTTTCCAGGAAGTGGTTAGAGTCTATGGATTCTTCAGTTACAATGAGCTGATTTCTGATGTGCTGTTCCTTCTTTTTCCATAGTGTATTTCTGTATTGTTTTAGTGATTCACCACAGTGAAGGAGTAGACTCAGGCTTTCTTGGTCTCTATGTTTTTGGTTGGATACGTTTCTCAATATATTTCTTAGGTTTTTGCATTTTTCATCAAACCATTTGTCATTGTTATTCATGTTCTTTGGTTTTTCTTCGGTCAAATATACTGTTCACATTTTCTACTGCCAAATTTACACCTTCACTATTACAGTGGAACGTTTTGTCCAGGAAGTTGTCATGAAGGGATTGAATTTGTTGTTCCCTAATTGTTTTTTGGTAGGTTTCCAAACTGCATTCTTTCCATCTATAGAATTTCTTAATATTACTCAGTACCTTTGGCTTCGATGCCTCATGATTGAGTATTGCTCTGTTCAGGTAGACCGTGATTCTGCTGTGGTCTGATAGGGGTGTCAGTGGGCTGACAGTAAACGCTCTGCGAGACTCTGGGTTGAGGTCAGTGATAAAGTAGTCTCTCTCTCTCTCTCTCTCTCTCTCTCTCTCTCTCTCTCTCTCTCTCTCTCACACACACTATTCAATTCAATTAAAGGGGCTTCATTGGCATGGGAAGCAAGTTAAATAAATAATAAGCAAACGTGAAATAAACAATAAAAAGTGAACAGTAAATATTACACTCACAGAAGTTCCAAAAGAATAAAGACATTTCAAATGTCAAATTCTCTCTCTCTCTCTCTCTCTCTCTCTCTCTCTCTCTCTCTCTCTCTCTCTCTCTCTCTCTCTCTCTCTCTCTCTCTCTCTCTCTCTCTCTCTCTCTCTCTCTCTCTCTCTCTCTCTCTCTCTCTCTCTCTCTCTCTCTCTCTCTCTCTCTCTCTCTCTCTCTCTCTCTCTCTCTCTCTCTCTCTCTCTCTCTCTCTCTCTCTCTCTCTCTCTCTCTCTCTCTCTCTCTCTCTCTCTCTCTCTCTCTCTCTCTCTCTCTCTCTCTCTCTCTCTCTCTCTCTCTCTCTCTCTCTCTCTCTCTCTCTCTCTCTCTCTCTCTCTCTCTCTCTCTCTCTCTCTCTCTCTCTCTCTCTCTCTCTCTCTCTCTCTCTCTTTTCTCTCTCACTTCCTTATCTCACACCCTCTCTCCATCATTCCCTCTCTGCAGTTGTAGAATAATTTGTTTATGTGATAGTGAAGTGTTCATAGAGAAAGTGGCTGTGAAAACTGTCCAAATCATCCCTAATAAAATGATGAATATCTAAATCTTTCACACTCACACAGTTACACACACACACAGTTACACACACACACACACACACACACACACACACACACACACACACACACACACACACACACACACACATACACACACACACACATACACACAAAGTTACAAATCTCCCCACCCACAGACACGCATCCTCTATACTCCTGTAAGGATGTCACACTGACATATTCCATATGTCTGGCAGCTGGCAGACCGTACCCAACACACATACAGTATACTCGCCTATCGACATGCCAAAGGTTGAGATGGAAAGATGTGACACAACCCACCCACTCTTTTCCCCTTTCCCAACAGACTGCGAATTACAAGATGACACTCCAGAGGGCCGTTAAACGGCAGAACATCCACTTCCAACGTTCTATCCAGGACAGAACGGCACCGTAACAGTAGACGCCGGCCAAATGGCTTGCCCTGCTCTAAATGGACAGAATCCAGATCAGTCATATGGAATCAGAAGAACATTCTTGTTGACACAAACAACTTGGCTTTTTGGTAGAAATCGTTCCATAAGGTTCTAGGCTAGGAGGCAAGAGAGTACTGGTATGTGCTCTGCTCATTGTGTGCTGTATTTCAAGGAGAACATATCAAATGTTGTATCATTATGTAGGGCTCATTATGCCCTGAACATTTACCCACCCTTCCCAGTTATACAAAGGATTTATCCATCACTAATGGAACAATATTACATTTATTAAGGAAAGGGACTCTCTTCCCTGGGGCTGGGGTACGTCATGCTAAGAGAGACCACAGATTTTTTCAGCCAATCAGGCAACAAGCCTCAGCACCTACCCCCACCCTCACTGTCCATTCAAACTGAACTATAAAAGCATGGAACTGAAATGTAAAGGTGTGGAACTGAACTACAAAAGGGTGGAACTGAACTATAAAAGGGTGGAACTGAACTATACAGGTGTGGAACTGAACTACAAGGAGTGGAACTGAACTATAAAATGGTGGAACTGAACTATACAGGTGTGGAACTGAACAGTAAAAGCATGGAAATTAACTGTAAAAGTGTGGTACTGAACTGTAAAAGTGTGGAACTGAACTGTAAAAGTGTGGAACTGAACTGTAAAAGCATGGAACTGACCTTTAAAAGTGTGGAACTGAACTGTAAAAGCATGGAACTGACCTTTAAAAGTGTGGAACTGAACTGTAAAAGTGTGGAACTGAACTATAAAGGTGTGGAACTGAACTATAAAGGTGTGGAACTGAACTTTAAAGGTGTGGAACTGAACTATAAGGAGTGGAACTTAACTATAAAAGGTTGGAACTGAACTGTAAAGGTGTGGAACTGAACTATAAAGGTGTGGAACTGAACTATAAAGGTGTGGAACTGAACTATAAAAGCGTGGAACTGAACTGTAAAGGTGTGGAACTGAACTATACAGGTGTGGAACTGAACTATAAAGGTGTGGAACTGAACTGTAAAAGTGTGGAACTGAACTGTAAAAGTGTGGAACTGAACTATAAAGGTGTGGAACTGACCTATAAAGGTGTGGAACTGACCTATAAAGGTGTGGAACTGAACTATAAAGGTGTGGAACTGAACTATAAAGGTGTGGAACTGAACTATAAAGGTGTGGAACTGAACTATAAAGGTGTGGAACTGAACTATAAAGGTGTGGAACTGAACTGTAAAGGTGTGGAACTGAGCTATAAAGGTGTGGAACTGAACTATAAAGGTGTGGAACTGAACTATAAAGGTGTGGAACTGAACTATAAAGGTGTGGAACTGAACTATAAAGGTGTGGAACTGAACTGTAAAGGTGTGGAACTGAACTGTAAAAGTGTGGAACTGAACTATAAAGGTGTGGAACTGAACTATAAAGGTGTGGAACTGAACTATAAAGGTGTGGAACTGAACTATAAAGGTGTGGAACTGAACTATAAAGGTGTGGAACTGAACTATAAAGGTGTGGAACTGAAAAGTAAAAGTGTGGAACTGAACAATAAAGGTGTGGAACTGAACAATAAAGGTGTGGAACTGAACTTTAAAAGCGTGGAACTGAATTATAAAGTTGTGGAACTGAACTATAAAGGTGTGGAACTGAACCAGAAAAGTGTGGAACTGAACCAGAAAAGCGTGGAACTGAACCAGAAAAGCGTGGAACTGAACCAGAAAAGTGTGGCGTGAACAACAGCCACGACCGGCTGAAATCCTTCTGCTGCTCAGACATCAGCGTAGTTGGTAAATGGAAACCACCCCTTGCATATTGATCCCCCGATCTCAATGACTGGAGGCCAAACACCTACTGTATATTGGAATTAGAGCGATTGTTCTCTGCTCTCATTTCGAACTCAGTTGGACAAAGACAGCAACCTGGAACGGTTTGAAGAGGGACCTTCTCACTTTTTCGCACTGAAAAGACGTCTGGGAATCCGAGAAATTAGAGCTACTATGGAATTCCACATTCAATCCTTTCTCATTCCTTTATTCCCTATTGGTGTGAGGAAACTGTGAACCTAAATACTACTTAGGTTATCTCTCTCTTAAATTCCCTGCTTTGTATTGCTTAGAATCATAGTGAAAATGTTGCTTGTCCTGATCCCTGTGCGTTAAAAGAAACCATGCTCTCCTTTCCCCTCTCCCGTACCCTAGCTAACTACTTCATCAGCAATTATCACGTTGCCATAATCTGTCATCCTATATACTGTTGTATGCCCATACTGATTAATGTATCCTATATACCGTAGTATGACCATACTGAGTCATTTATCCTATATACTGTAGTATGATCATACTGAGTCATTTATCCTATATACTGTAGTATGACCATACTGAGTCATTTATCCTATATACTGTAGTATGACCATACTGAGTCATTTATCCTATATACTGTAGTATGACCATACTGAGTCATTTATCCTGTATACTATAGTATGACCATGCTGAGTCATTTATCCTATATACTGTAGTATGACCATACTGAGTCATTTATCCTATATACTGTAGTATGATCATACTGAGTCATTTATCCTATATACTGTAGTATGACCATACTGATTCATTTATCCTATATACTGTAGTATGACCATACTGAGTCATTTATCCTATATACTGTAGTATGACCATACTGAGTCATTTATCCTATATACTGTAGTATGACCATGCTGAGTCATTTATCCTATATACTGTAGTATGACCATACTGAGTCATTTATCCTATATACTGTAGTATGATCATACTGAGTCATTTATCCTGTATACTATAGTATGACCATGCTGAGTCATTTATCCTATATACTGTAGTATGATCATACTGAGTCATTTATCCTATATACTGTAGTATGACCATACTGAGTCATTTATCCTATATACTGTAGTATATCCATACTGACTCATTTATCCTGTATACTATAGTATGACCATGCTGAGTCATTTATCCTATATACTGTAGTATGATCATACTGAGTCATTTATCCTATATACTGTAGTATGACCATACTGAGTCATTTATCCTATATACTGTAGTATGATCATACTGAGTCATTTATCCTATATACCGTAGTATGACCATACTGAGTCATTTATCCTATATACTGTAGTATGACCATACTGAGTCATTTATCCTGTATACTGTAGTATGACCATACTGAGTCATTTATCCTATATACCGTAGTATGACCATACTGAGTCATTTATCCTATATACTGTAGTATGACCATACTGAGTCATTTATCCTATATACCGTAGTATGACCATACTGAGTCATTTATCCTATATACTGTAGTATGACCATACTGAGTCATTTATCCTATATACTGTAGTATGACCATACTGAGTCATTTATCCTATATACCGTAGTATGACCATACTGAGTCATTTATCCTATATACTGTAGTATGATCATACTGAGTCATTTATCCTGTATACTATAGTA
>NC_052338.1:29015623-29113123 GCF_016432855.1 Salvelinus namaycush
TCCGGTTGGAACGTTATTCAAGATGTATGTTAACAACATTCTAAAGATTGATTAAATACATCGTTTGACATGTTTCTACTGACTGTTACGGAACTTTTTGACATTTCGTCACGTTTTAGTGAACGCGCTTTGTGACTTTGGAATTGTTTACCAAACGCGCTAACCAAAGTAGCTAATTGGACATAAATATCGGACATTATCGAACAAATCAAGCATTTATTGTGGACCTGGGATTCATGGGAGTGCATTGTGATGAATATCATCAAAGGTAAGGGAATATTTATCATGTAATTTCTGGTTTCTGTTGACTCCAACATGGCGGCTAATTTGACTCTTGTTCTGAGCTCCGTCTCAGATTATTGCATGGTTTGCTTTTTCCGTAAAGTTTTTTTTAAATCTGACACAGCGGTTGCATTAAGGAGAGGTATATCTATAATTCCATGTGTATAACTTGTATTATCATCTACATTTATGATGAGTATTTCTGTTGAAACGATGTGGCTATGCACTATCACTGGATGTTTTTGGAACTAGTGAATGTAACGCGCCAAAGTAAACTCCGATTTTTTTATATAAATATGAACTTTATCAAACAAAACATGCATGTATTGTGTAACATGAAGTCCTATGAGTGTCATCTGATGAAGATCATCCAAGGTTAGTGATTAATTTGAGCTATATTTCTGTTTTTTAGGACTGCTATCTTTCGCTGGAAAAATGGCTGTGCTTATTGTGGTTTGGTGGTGACCTAACATAATCGTTTGTAGTGCTTTCGCTGAAAAGTATATTTGAAATCGGACACTTTGGTGAGATTAACAACAAGATTACCTTTAAAATGGTATAACACACATTAATGTCTGAGGAATTTTAAATATGAGATTTCTGTTGTTTTGAATTTGGCGCCCTGCACTTTCACTGGCTGTTGTCATATCATCCTGTTACCGGGATTGCAGCCATAAGAAGTTAATGATGAAACCCAGTCCTGTAGTAAATGATGAAACCCAGTCCTGTAGTTAATCATGAAACCCAGTCCTGTAGTTAATGATTAAACTCAGTCCTGTAGTTAATGATGAAACCCAGTCCTGTAGTTAATGATGAGACCCAGTCCTGTAGTTAATGATTAAACTCAGTCCTGTAGTTAATTATGAAACTCAGTCCTGTAGTTAATGATGAGACCCAGTCCTGTAGTTAATGATTAAACTCAGTCCTGTAGTTAATGATGAAACCCAGTCCTGTAGTTAATTATGAAACTCAGTCCTGTAGTTAATGATGAGACCCAGTCCTGTAGTTAATGATGAAACCCAGTCCTGTAGTTAATGATGAGACCCAGTCCTGTAGTAAATTATGAAACCCAGTCCTGTATTTAATGATGGATTGAATCCCAGTCATGTAGTTAATGATTAAAACCAGTCCTGTAGTTAATGATTAAACTCAGTCCTGTAGTTAATGATGAAACCCAGTCCTGTAGTTAATGATGAGACCCAGTCCTGTAGTAAATTATGAAACCCAGTCCTGTATTTAATGATGAAAACCAGTCCTGTAGTTAATGATTAAACTCAGTCCTGTAGTTAATGATGAAACCCAGTCCTGTAGTTAATGATGAGACCCAGTCCTGTAGTTAATGATGAAACACAGTCCTGTAGTTAATGATGAAACACAGTCCTGTAGTTAACGATGAAACTCAGTCCTGTAGTTAATGATGGATTGAATCCCAGTCCTGTAGTTAATTATGAAACTCAGTCCTGTAGTTAATGATGAAACCCAGTCCTGTAGTTAATGATGAAACCCAGTCCTGTAGTTAATGATGAAACCCAGTCCTGTAGTTCATGATGAAACTCAGTCCTGTAGTTCATGATGAAACCCAGTCCTGTAGTTAATGATGGATTGAATCCCAGTCATGTAGTTAATGATGGATTGAATCCCAGTCCTGTAGTTAATGATGAAACACAGTCCTGTAGTTAATGATTAAACTCAGTCCTGTAGTTCATGATGAAACCCAGTCCTGTAGTTAATGATGGATTGAATCCCAGTCATGTAGTTAATGATGAAACCCAGTCCTGTAGTTAATGATGAAACCCAGTCCTGTAGTTAATGATGAAACCCAGTCCTGTAGTTAATGATGGATTGAATCCCAGTCATGTAGTTAATGATGAAACACAGTCCTGTAGTTAATGATGAAACCCAGTCCTGTAGTTAATTATGAAACTCAGTCCTGTAGTTAATGATGAGACCCAGTCCTGTAGTTAATGATGAAACCCAGTCCTGTAGTAAATGATGAAACCCAGTCCTGTATTTAATGATGGATTGAATCCCAGTCATGTAGTTAATGATGAAACCCAGTCCTGTAGTTAATGATTAAACTCAGTCCTGTAGTTAACGATGAAACCCAGTCCTGTAGTTAATGATGAAACAAAACCCAGTCCTGTAGTTAATGGTGGACTGAAACCCAGTCCTGTAGTTAATGATGAGACCCAGTCCTGTAGTTAATGATGAAACTCAGTCCTGTAGTTAATGATGAAACACAGTCCTGTAGTTAATGATGAGACCCAGTCCTGTAGTTAATGATGAAACTCAGTCCTGTAGTTAATGATGAAACACAGTCCTGTAGTTCATGATGAAACCCAGTCCTGTAGTTAATGATGAGACCCAGTCCTGTAGTTACTGATGAAACCCAGTCCTGTAGTTACTGATGAAACCCAGTCCTGTAGTTAATGATGAGACCCAGTCCCGTAGTTAATGATGAAACACAGTCCTGTAGTTACTGATGAAACCCAGTCCTGTAGTTAACGATGAAACCCAGTCCTGTAGTTAATGATGAAACCCAGTCCTGTAGTTAATGATGAGACCCAGTCCTGTAGTTAATGATTAAAACCAGTCCTGTAGTTAATGATGAAACCCAGTCATGTAGTTAATGATGAAACTCAGTCCTGTAGTTAATGATGAAACACAGTCCTGTAGTTAATGATGAAACACAGTCCTGTAGTTACTGATGAAACCCAGTCCTGTAGTTAACGATGAAACCCAGTCCTGTAGTTAATGATGAAACCCAGTCCTGTAGTTAATGATGAAACCCAGTCCTGTGGTTAATGATGAAACCCAGTCATGTAGTTAATGATGAAACCCAGTCCTGTAGTTAATGATGAAACTCAGTCCTGTAGTTAATGATGAAACCCAGTCATGTAGTTAATGATGAAACTCAGTCCTGTAGTTAATGATGAGACCCAGTCCTGTAGTTAATTAATGATGAAACTCAGTCCTGTAGTAAATGATGAAACCCAGTCCTGTAGTTAATGATGAAACCCAGTCCTGTAGTTAATGATGAAACACAGTCCTGTAGTTACTGATGAAACCCAGTCCTGTAGTTAACGATGAAACCCAGTCCTGTAGTTAATGATGAAACCCAGTCCTGTAGTTAACGATGAAACCCAGTCCTGTGGTTAATGATGAACCCCAGTCATGTAGTTAACGATGAATGAAACCCAGTCCTGTAGTTAATGATGAAACCCAGTCCTGTAGATAATGATGAAACCCAGTCCTGTAGTTAATGATGAAACTCAGTCCTGTAGTTAATGATGAGACCCAGTCCTGTAGTTAATGATGAAACCCAGTCCTGTAGTTAATGATGGATTGAATCCCAGTCATGTAGTTAATGATGAAACCCAGTCCTGTAGTTAATGATGAAACCCAGTCCTGTAGTTCATGATGAAACCCAGTCCTGTAGTTAATGATGAGACCCAGTCCTGTAGTTAATGATGAAACACAGTCCTGTAGTTAATGATGAAACACAGTCCTGTAGTTAACGATGAAACACAGTCCTGTAGTTCATGATGAAACTCAGTCCTGTAGTTAATGATGAATGAAACCCAGTCCTGTAGTTAATTATGACACTCAGTCCTGTAGTTAACGATGAAACTCAGTCCTGTAGTTCATGATGAAACTCAGTCCTGTAGTTAATGATGAATCCCAGTCCTGTAGTTAATGATGAAACTCAGTCCTGTAGTTAATGATGAAACTCAGTCCTGTAGTTCATGATGAAACTCAGTCCTGTAGTTAATGATGAATGAAACCCAGTCCTGTAGTTAATTATGACACTCAGTCCTGTAGTTAACGATGAAACTCAGTCCTGTAGTTAACGATGAAACCCAGTCCTGTAGTTAACGATGACTGATGAGTCACCCACATTACAAGACAGAAAGAGAGATCCTCTTTCAGTCTGCATGGTATGCAAATTCCTACAAGGCAGCCAATGTATCAAGTAGACTTGTTGACAAATGTGAGTGTGTGTGTGTGTGTGTGTGTGTGTGTGTGTGTGTGTGTGTGTGTGTGTGTGTGTGTGTGTGTGTGTGTGTGTGTGTGTGTGTGTGTGTGTGTGTGTGTGTGTGTGAATGTGTGTGTGTGTGTGTGTGTGTGTGTGTGTGTGTGTGTGTGTGTGTGTGTGTGTGTGTGTGTGTGTGTGTGTGTGTGTGTGTGTGTGTGCGTCTGCGTGTGTGTGGGTGTGTGATATACCCAGGGTGGTGTTAGAGGGACAATAGCAAATGTGTATCTTAGTGTCGCAATGCAGTCATATACACTGTGTGTAGAAAGCATTAGGAACACCTGCTCTTTCCATGACACAGACTGACCAGGTGAATCCAGGTGAAAGCTACGATCCCCTATCGATGTTCGCTGTTAAATCATCAAATCAAATCAAATGTATTTATAAAGGCCTTCTTACATCAGCTGATATCTCAAAGTGCTGTACAGAAACCCAGCCTAAATCCCCAGACAGCAAGCAATGCAGGTGTAGAAGCACGGGTGTATAGTCCACTTCAATCAGTGTAGATTAGATGAAGGGGAAGAGACAGGTGAAAGAAGGATTTTTAAGCCGTGAGACAATTGAGAGACATATTTTGTATGAGTGCCATTCAGAGTTTGAATTATTAAGACAAAAGATTTTAGTGCCTTTGAACGGGGTATGGTTGTTGGTGCTAATAGGGCTGTGGTGGTCATGAAATTTCATCAGCCGGTCAAGTAAATAACTGTCGGTCTCATGGCAATTGACCGTTAATTGGCATAAACACATTGTCACACCCTGATCTGTTTCACCTGTCCCTGTGATTGTCTCCACCCCCTTTCAGGTGTTGCTTATTTTCCCTGGTGTATATATCCCTGTGTTTCCTGTCTCTCTGTGCCAGTTTGTCTTGTATGTTTTTCAAGTCAACCAGCATGTTTTTCCGTACTCCTGCTTCTATTCTCCTTTTGCTAGTCATCCCGGTTTTGACCCTTGCCTGTTTTCTGGACTCCGTACCCGCCTGCCTGACCATTCTGCCTGCCACTCTGAACTGGTTTTGACCTTTTGCCTGTCCACGACCATTCTCTTGCCTACCCCTTTTGGATTGTTTAACAAATATCAAAGACTCAAACCATCTTCCTTCCATGTCTGCATCTGGGTCTCGCATTGTGCCCTTATACACATTTAGCATCTCCTGGCTTCCACACATAGCCAACAAGCCACTGATGCAGGCCTTTGGAACATCTACATTTTAAAAAGTCTAAGAAATCCAGGTTATATAACCTACACCTTCACAATAAAACCATTATTTATTTTAGACAGGTCTAAAAAAAGCACGATTTGAAGAAAATATAGTCTATTTCAGAAGAACAGAATAGCATACTCTGAGTTGTCCTTATGTTAGATTCTAATCTGGCTATGCCATTTGGCTGTGGGCTACACTACCTGCATACCACTGCTGGCTTGCTTCTGAAGCTAAGCAGGGTTGGTCCTGGTCAGTCCCTGGATGGGAGACCAGATGCTGCTGGAAGTGGTGTTGGAGGGCCAGTAGGAGGCACTCTTCCTCTGGTCTAAAAAAAAAAATATCCCAATGCCCCAGGGCAGTGATTGGGGACACTGCCCTGTGTAGTGTGCCGTCTTTCGGATGGGACGTTAAACGGGTGTCCTGACTCTCTGAGGTCATTAAAGATCCCATGGCACTTATTGTAAGAGTAGGGGTGTTAACCCCGGTGTCCTGGCTAAATTCCCAATCTGGCCCTCAAACCATCATGGTCACCTAATAATCCCCAGTTTACAATTGGCTCATTCATCCCCCTCCTCTCCCCTGTAACTATTCCCCAGGTCGTTGCTGCAAATGAGAATGTGTTCTCAGTCAACTTACCTGGTAAAATAACGGTAAAATAAATAAATAAATAAATAAAAACACTAGTTCATTTGATTTGCTTAGAATTCTGTGGCATTATTTTATAGTATGATGAATACAATTGAACAAAGCAGAATAAAATAGGAAGGATATTGTCTCCAAATGATTTGAGGGAGAGCGCACATGCGGCTATTCTGTGTTGAGCGGTTAACAAAGAAATAGGTACTCCTATATGCTTAATTTAGAGATATTAATGTAACTTTAGTTGTTCTACAAACGTTGGGCTATATGTTTGGATTTTTAATACATTGTAAGACTGCATGATGAGACTCTAATGATGATTTGGAAAAAGTCACTTGAAAGTCATGAGCTCTGCTTTAGTTTTTGTACATGCAGTACAAACTTCATCAGTCACTCACTCACAATTTGACAAGCACTTGATAATGCCTAAAATTTCACGGCAGCATCCCCTTTGTGTGGCCGTAACGCAACCTAAAAAAAATCGGAGTGCCCGGAGTGCTGCATTGCGCCCTCCTCCCTGAGTGCTGAGCACTCCAAAGCACCTCTCACTCACATGGCTCTCCATCATGTGATCGGGTCTTTCTCACAGGCTACAAGTGAAGACAGACACATCGGGGACGCAACTGAGCGTGTCCATATCCAATTCTGAGGGGCATATTGAAGATGCTATCCACATTTACTTTTCGTCAGCCAACAAGATGAGTAGGCCTAACGAACAACAAAAGCACTAGCCTATGTCAATCTACTATCCCCCATAGTATAAAAGTCGACCTATTCTATTCTGTGCAAGAAATAAATATTCCAAACATAGTCTGGGACAGTTGTGGGATATGATAGATTCCAAATTAATACAACCACTAGCACAAAAATAAAAATTGTACGCAATGTGGCTGACGCAACAGATTAGAACGTTTAGCTTAAAATATTCATAAACTATTAGGGTATTTCTTCACATTATAAGCGCAACAATGCACACATGGTAGTAGACTATAAGTGGCAATGTTGTAGCGAAAAATCACCATTCTCAAAAGTGATCTCAAATGCAATTATGCATGTAAGGCTTTTATTATTATGGTGAAAATTATCTTCCCAAACTTGAAACTCACACGCTGCTTATGTATGCAAGTTAGGCTCTACACCCCTTGCAAAGCAGATTAATGTTCTTCATTTTAAGAAGTTATTTGGCCACTTTAGTTGAGATACAAACCTTATCAAAACATGATATGATTAGAAAAAGTTGCAAAAAAAAAGCATTGTTTCCTATGCTGGGCATCATTCACCAGTGATAATATATAATTCAAAAGTGATAGAATAATATTGTCACCTTCAGACTATTCTTTATTTAATCTTGTCTTTATATCCACTAAATTATATATGTGTGAAAAATGTTTTGAATTAGAATGGACCTGTATCGAATTAGAATGGACCATGCACCTGTATCGAATTAGAATGGACCATGCACCTGTATCGAAACAGGAACAGCGGGAAAAAATACATGTCATCTATGCACTTAAATAGCGAATGGTGGACACTTTTCCCGTGGTTTATTTTCCTGCCTATACTCCTGTTGTAAATATAAGCAATGTGCTTAATATTAGGAAAGTTGAAAATCAAATAGAGTAGGCCTAGCCTATAGCAAGCTGATGAGATCCTCCTCTTCTTAGTAGAGGCCATCACTCTGTTTTCTCGCGCAATTGCATAACCTAAATAAATGTTGTGCACCATGAGCTCATGTGCTCTCATGAAGTGTTCGATTACATTTGCATTGATGTCAGAGGGACAATGGAGTTCTGAGTTTCCAGCAGTTAGCACGTTTGGTAGGCTACTAATGACCAGCAGCAGCATCAGCACATTAGAATTACTGTGACTGCTAGTGTGGCGGTCACAGTAAATGGTGAATTAGAATTTGACTGCCTTCATGACACATGACCGCTAGTGTGGCGGTAATACTGGCACCGCAACAGCCCTAGGTGCAACTCAATATTGGGAAATGTTCCAACTGTTGTGCACTCAGTATGTGTGTGTGTCTGATTGCATCTGTGTGTGTTTGCCTGCATGTGCGTGTATTTTGTGTGGATGTGTGTTTGTGTTAAAGAGTCACTTCTCAGCACAATGAGATCAATGAGATCAATGAGATCAATGACATCAATGAGATCAATGAGATGAAATGCAGAGTACATAACAACTAGGCTCTCAAGCACTTTTCAGTTGATCCTATTGGCAATGGAACACGGCTCCCTCTCTCTCTCTTTCTCTCTCTCTCTCCCTCTTTCTCTCACTCTCCCTCCCTATTAATGTTTGTTCTTGTTGAATAACGGCATACCGTTCTGCACTTTCTTTAAATTTGATATAGTAAGTTACTTCCGTTAACTAATAACTAAAGACAATACAAGTTACACTGTAGAAGCTACAATAACCATATACACAGTACAATCTATCTTCTCTGGGTGGCTGTCTCTAGTTCTGTTCCTATGGTACACAGTTTCTCTATCTATCTATCTATCTATCTATCTATCTATCTATCTATCTATCTATCTATCTCTACAGCCAAGTAACCCCCCCCCCCCCCCCCCCCCCCCCATTGTAATCACAGTATGTGGGCGGAGCTGGAGCGTGCCCAATTTGACTGGAGCACAGAACGAGTGTACCGCTCCAGTAGGGCTCACTTCACTTCCTGAGCTCAGGCCCGGCCCAGCAAACATTTGTAGGCTACTTGTGTGCTGCTATAGCTCCTTGCTTTAGCTACTGTCAGGGAAACAAAACACACAGGTGCAAAATCAAGGTGACTTGCGAAGATGAGGAGGACCAAGAGGAAGAGAGGAAGTGCAGTGATGTAGTGTCCACAACTAAAGAATCTTTGTGGAATCTGAAAAGACACGTATCCCAAAAGCATGATGGTGTACCACCTGCACATGCTAACAGAAAGGAACAAGGAGGGTAGCTAACTAAGTGTGTCATTGTAGCAACGTATCTATAAACTAAACATCAGATCTCTTAGAAGTTATATTACCTATTTAATAGGCTATAATTGATTCTGGCCCAATAGGCCTGACATATTACATATTTTAATGAGCTTTCATTTTGATAGGGTTATTTTGATAGGGTTATTTTGATAGGGTTATTTTGTCAAAAAAACTTTAGGCCTACCTTTAGAACATTTAAAATAAAATACTCTGCCTGGCAAGAATGGCCAGAAGGCTGTTTAGCATCCCCAGTGGCTTTGCAAGTGCAGAGAGGGTATTCTGCCCTGCTGACCTGCTCTCCTGGCACCATGCTCTCCTGGCACCATGCTCTCCTGGCACCATGCTCTCCTGGCACCATGCTCTCCTGGCACCATGCTCTCCTGGCACCAACCCATCAGCCTGAAGCCACAGACTCTGGCCAAACGTGTGTTTCTAAAAAGTCATTCAAAAGCACTGTAGACTGAGCCTATTAAGGCATTTTCCTTTAATTTGTATTCAATTCTAAATAAGTCACAGTGCTAAATGTGCCATTTATAGACTATAATGATTTATTACAACAAAATGTTGTTTAAATGCTGAGCGATTAATGTTCCTGCCAGCCTAGTGTGTCGCACTAGCAAATGTTGCACAATGCATTTTTTTTGTAGGCTTTGTAGTTTCTGCGCTTGAAATAATAGGCTAATAATATAGTCTAAATAATTAATTATGGTTCCTTCTCAGGGTACCTGTCTGGCTCCTGACCTATTATGCTGTTTAATACAACATATAGCCTATTTACAGTCACCGTTTCATGTTGTTTATTGAAATACTTTTCATTAAAATCATATGGTTTACTTCAAAAACGAAATGGTAGGTCCAGGTAGTCACAAAAATAGATGGGTGTTGGTTAAATGGTGAATTTAATGAGCAGCATTTTTTTCCCCCTGTGAGGAAGTAGTGTTTTTTAAGCCTTTCCCAAACTTTAACCTTTAAAACTTCTTGAGGGCAGGGGGCAGCTTTTTCACTTTCGGGAAAAATAGCATGCCAAAATTCAATTGCTTGATACTCATCCCCAGAATATAAGATATGCATATTATTAGTAGATATGGATAGAAAACACTCTGAAGTTTCTAAAACTGTTTGAATCATGTCTTTGAGAATAACAGAACTTATGTAGCAGGCAAAACCCTGAGGACAAACCATTCAGAATTTGTATTTTTTTGATGTCACTGTCTTTTCAATGAAATTTTTTAGAGACACCAGATTTCTGTTGGACTTGCTTGCAGTTCCTACCGCTTCCACTGGATGTCACCAGTCCTTGGAAATCGGTTGAGGTTATTCCTTTGTGTACTGAAGAAGTAGGGCTATCGTAAATGAGGGTCACATGAAGTAAATTCTTCGAGAGAGTCACGTTATGAAAAAAGTTGCGTCAGTTTGGTTTCGTTTTGTATTGAACACAGATCATCCCGTCTTCAAATTGATCGATTATTAACGTTAAAAAATATCTAACGTTGTATGACAAAAGTAGTTTGAAATGTTTTGGTAAATTTACATGTAACTTTTGATATATTTTGTAGTGACTTGGCGAAAGTTGGAAGCTGTGTTTTTCTGGATGAAACGGTCCAAATAAATTGACATTTTGGATATATATCGACGGAATTAATCGAACAAAAGGACCATTTGTGATGTTTATGGGACATATTGGAGTGCCAACAAAATAATTTCGTCAAAGATAAGGCATGATTTATATTTTATTTCTGCGTTTTGTGTCGTGCTTGCAGTGTTGAAATATGCTACTCTGTTTGTTTACTGATGTGCTGTCATCAGATAATAGCATCTTATGCTTTCGCCGAAAAGACTTTTTGAAATCTGACATGTTGGCTTGATTCACAACGAGTGTAGCTTTAATTTGGTATCTTACATGTGTGATTTAATGAAAGTTTGATTTTTATATCATGTTATTTGAATATGGCTCGCTGTATTTTCCCTGGCTATTGGCCGGTGGGACGTTTGCGTCCCACCTGCCCCAGAGAAGTTAACTTAAACCTATTTTAACCCCATCCCAAAGCTTAACCCTTAACTTAATGAGATGTGAAACCCCCTGAACCGACACCAGTTTTTTTGGTTTCAAGTTTGCAGAGTTAGGTAACACTGTCTCAACTTAAACATCAAAAACCAACCTTTACTTGACTTCGTCCATAGACATCTGGAAAAACATGGACAAATGTCAAATTTGATAGTCAAACTGTGATACCTTGTTGCACACAGTCCCCTGTATACTGTCATTACCCATGGGGTAAGATTTCCTCTTCTTGTAATGATTTCTAAATACAGCCTGATCGCCCTGAGACCTACACCAGCCGGTGATACTGACACACACACACACACACACACACACACACACACACACACACACACACACACACACACACACACACACACACACACACACACACACACACACACACACACACACACACACACACACACACACACACACACACACACACACACACAGAAGACATGGAAGTGGTGTTGTGAAGTTAATACGCTTGATAAGCCTTGACAAAGTAGCTCAACAAGGAATGCTAGTGTATTTCTCTCTGTCTTTTAGAGAATCAGTTGTATTGACATTTCCACATCTCAGTCCATATCCAAACCGGTATTGTGTTTAATTCCATCTCCATCTCTCTTTGTGTCAGTGACATAATGGGGAGCACTTCCACTTCTCATCTCACTCCCCTCCCAAGAGCCAAAATGGCTCATTTTCCAACCTCATTGCATATCCTCTCCTTTTATGAGCTGTAATGGCGGAGAGAAACTGAGTCCATTTTGTGTATGCAGATGCAACCAGGCAGCTAAACAGTTTGAGGCGTCTCAATAACATCAGAATAACATCAGACTAACATCAGATGAATGTTGGCTGTCATCTCCCAGCCACTGGCATCAGTCCTGCTGCCACTTAGGTTGGGACAGGCAATACACAAACTAAATCACTGGTGTGGAACAGCAGTACTAACACTGTTCTAGTAAATCACGAAGTTAGCATGACAGGCTAAATAGCCACACACACATGCACACACATATGGAAAAGAATGCATTCACACACACACGCACACGCACACACACACTGAGTGACTGTGACAAGCTAAATGGCCACTTTGAGCTCAGTTTGTTTACATTGGATAGAGCTGTCAGAGATTCACTGGCTATGATAGTGTAGTGTCCTCTGAATGTGCTGACTAAGTTGAATTAAAAGCCTCACTAACACTCACAAACAAACATCATTAACACAGACACAAATACAAAAGCAACATAATGGCACTCTCTCAAACACACTCCTAGCATCTGACACAAACACACACACACACACACACACACATCAAAACAAGGTGACCTCGAATCGTACTTCGGAGAACTGAAAGACCATTCAGTGAAAGTGAATATTCTGACACCTCAACATTCAGTGATAGTGAACATTCGGACACCTCAACATTCAGCGATAGTGAATGTTCTGACACCTCAACATTCAGCGATAGTGAATGTTCTGACACATCAACATTCAGTGATAGTGAACGTTCTGACACATCAACATTCAGCGATAGTGAATGTTCTGACACATCAACATTCAGTGATAGTGAACACTCTGACACATCAACATTCAGTGATAGTGAACGTTCTGACACATCAAAATTCAGTGATAGTGAACATTCTGACACATCAACATTCAGTGATAGTGAACATTCTGACACATCAACATTTAGTAATCTTGAACGTTCTGACAGATCAACATTCCGTGATAGTGAACATTCTGACACCTCAACATTCAGTGATAGTGAACATTCTGACAGATCAATATTCAGTGAGAGTGAACGTTCTGACACATCAACATTCAGCGATAGTGAACGTTCTGACACATCAACATTCAGTGATCTTGAACGTTCTGACACATCAACATTCAGTGATAGTGAACACTCTGACACATCAACATTCAGCAATAGTGAATGTTCTGACATATCAAAATTCTGTGATAGTAAACATTCTGACAGCTCAACATTCAGTCATAGTGAACATTCTGACACATCAACATTCAGTGATAGTGAACGTTCTGACACCTCAACATTCAGTGATAGTGAACGTTCTGACACATCAACATTCAGTGACAGTGAACATTCTGACACATCAACATTCAGTGACAGTGAATGTTCTGATACCTCAACAGTCAGTGATACTGAATGTTTTTGCACATCAACATTCAGTGATATTGAACGTTCTGACACCTCAACATTCAGTGATAGTGAACATTCTGATACATCAACATTCAGCAATAGTGAATGTTCTGACACATCAACATTTAGTGATAGTGAACGTTCTGAAACATAAACATTCATTCATAGTGAACATTCTGACACATCAACATTCAGTGATAGTGAACATTCTGACACCTCAACATTCAGTGATAGTGAACATTCTGACAGATCAATATTCAGTGAGAGTGAACGTTCTGACACATCAACATTCAGCGATACTGAACGTTCTGACACATCAACATTCAGTGATCTTGAACGTTCTGACACCTCAACATTCAGTGATCTTGAACGTTCTGACACATCAACATTCAGTGATAGTGAACACTCTGACACATCAACATTCAGCAATAGTGAATGTTCTGACATATCAAAATTCAGTGATAGTAAACATTCTGACAGCTCAACATTCAGTCATAGTGAACATTCTGACACATCAACATTCAGTGATAGTGAACATTCGGACCCCTCAACATTCAGTGATAGTGAACGTTCTGACACATCAACATTCAGTGACAGTGAATGTTCTGATACCTCAACAGTCAGTGATACTGAATGTTTTTGCACATCAACATTCAGTGATATTGAACGTTCTGACACCTCAACATTCAGTGATAGTGAACATTCTGATACATCAACATTCAGTAATAGTGAATGTTCTGACACATCAACATTTAGTGATAGTGAACGTTCTGACACATAAACATTCATTCATAGTGAACATTCTGACACATCAACATTCAGCGATAGTGAACGTTCTGACACCACAACATTCAGCGATAGTGAACGTTCTGACACATCAACATTCAGTGATAGTGAACGTTCTGACAGATCAACATTCAGTGATAGTGAACGTTCTGACACATCAACATTCAGCGATAGTGAACATTCTGACACATCAACATTCAGTGATAGTGAACAGTCTGACACATCAACATTCAGTAATCTTGAACGTTCTGACAGATCAACATTCCGTGATAGTGAACATTCTGACACCTCAACATTCAGCGATAGTGAACGTTCTGACAGATCAATATTCAGTGATAGTGAACGTTCTGACACATCAACATTCAAGTATAGTGAACATTCTGACACCTCAACATTCAGTGATCTTGAACGTTCTGACACATCAACATTCAGTGATAGTGAACACTCTGACACATCAACATTCAGCGATAGTGAACATTCTGAAACATCAACATTCAGTGACAGTGAACATTCTGACAGCTCAACATTCAGTCATAGTGAACATTCTGACACATCAGCATTCAGTGACAGTGAACATTCGGAAACATCAACATTCAGTGACAGTGAACATTCTGACACATCACCATTCAGTGACAGTGAATGTTCTGATACCTCAACAGTCAGTGATACTGAATGTTCTGACACCTCAACATTCAGTGATAGTGAACATTCTGATACATCAACATTCAGCAATAGTGAATGTTCTGACACATCAACATTTAGTGATAGTGAATGTTCTGACACATCAACATTCATTCATAGTGAACATTCTGACACATCAACAATCAGCGATAGTGAACGTTCTGACACCTCAACATTCAGCGATAGTGAACGTTCGACACCTCAACATTCAGTGATAGTGAACGTTCTGACAAATCAACATTCAGTGATAGTGAACGTTCTGACACATCAACATTCAGTGATAGTGAACGTTCTGACAGATCAACATTCAGTGAGAGTGAACGTTCTGACACATCAACATTCAGTGATAGTGAACGTTCTGACAGATCAACATTCAGTGATAGTGAACGTTCTGACACATCAACATTCAGTGATAGTGAACGTTCTGACACATCAACATTCTGTGATAGTGAACATTCTGACACCTCACCATTCAGCGATAGTGAACGTTCTGACACAACAGCATTCAGTCATAGTGAACGTTCTGACACAACAGCATTCAGTCATAGTGAACATTCTGACACATCGACATTCAGTGATCTTGAACGTTCTGACACCTCAACATTCAGTGATAGTGAACGTTCTGACAGATCAACATTCAGTGATAGTGAACGTTCTGACACATTAACATTCAGCGATAGTGAACGTTCTGACACATCAACATTCACGTATAGTGAACATTCTGACACCTCAACATTCAGCGATAGTGAACGTTCTGACACATCAACATTCAGTGATAGTGAACGTTCTGACACATCAACATTCAGTGACAGTGAATTTTCTGACACATCAACATTCAGTGACAGTGAATGTTCTGATACCTCAACAGTCAGTGATACTGAATGTTTTTGCACATCAACATTCAGTGATATTGAACGTTCTGACACCTCAACATTCAGTGATAGTGAACATTCTGATACATCAACATTCAGCAATAGTAAATGTTCTGATACATCAACATTTAGTGATAGTGAACGTTCTGACACATAAACATTCATTCATAGTGAACATTCTGACACATCAACATTCAGCGATAGTGAACGTTCTGACACCACAACATTCAGCGATAGTGAACATTCTGACAGATCAACATTCAGTGATAGTGAACGTTCTGACACATCAACATTCAGTGATAATGAACGCTCAGACAGATCAACATTCAGTGATAGTGAACGTTCTGACACATCAACATTCAGTGATAGTGAACATTCTGACACATCAACATTCAGTAATCTTGAACGTTCTGACAGATCAACATTCCGTGATAGTGAACATTCTGACACCTCAACATTCAGCGATAGTGAACGTTCTGACAGATCAATATTCAGTGATAGTGAACGTTCTGACACATCAACATTCAGCGATAGTGAACGTTCTGACACATCAACATTCAAGTATAGTGAACATTCTGACACCTCAACATTCAGTGATCTTGAACGTTCTGACACATCAACATTCAGTGATAGTGAACACTCTGACACATCAACATTCAGCGATAGTGAATGTTCTGACATATCAAAATTCAGTGATAGTAAACATTCTGACAGCTCAACATTCAGTCATAGTGAACATTCTGACACATCAACATTCAGTGATAGTGAACGTTCTGACACATCAACATTCAGTGATAGTGAACGTTCTTACAGATCAAAATTCAGTGATGGTGAACGTTCTGACACATCAACATTCAGTGATAGTGAACGTTCTGACAGATCAACATTCAGTGATAGTGAACGTTCTGACACATCAACATTCAGCGATAGTGAACGTTCTGACAGATCAACATTCCGTGATAGTGAACATGCTGTCACCTCAACATTCAGCGATAGTGAACGTTCTGACACAACAACATTCAGTCATAGTGAACATTCTGACACATCAACATTACGTGATCTTGAACGTTCTGACACATCAACATTCAGTGACAGTGAACGTTCTGACACATCAACATTCAGTGACAGTGAACGTTCTGACACATCAACATTCAGTGACAGTGAACGTTCTGACACCTCAACATTCAGTGATAGTGAACATTCTGACACATCAACATTCAGTGACAGTGAATGTTCTGATACCTCAACAGTCAGTGATACTGAATGTTTTTGCACATCAACATTCAGCAATAGTGAATGTTCTGACACATCAACATTTAGTGATAGTGAACGTTCTGACACCTCAACATTCAGTGATAGTGAACGTTCTGACACCTCAACATTCAGTCATAGTGAACGTTCTGACACATCAACATTCAAGTATAGTGAACGTTCTGACACCTCAACATTCAGCGATAGTGAACGTTCTGACACCTCAACATTCAGCGATAGTGAACGTTCTGACAGATCAACATTCAGGGTTTGTGAACGTTCTGACACATCAACATTCAGCGATAGTGAACGTTCTGACACATCAACATTCAGCGATAGTGAACATTCTGACACCTCAACATTCAGTGATAGTGAACGTTCTGACACATCAACATTCAGTGATAGTGAACGTTCTGACACATCAACATTCAGTGACAGTGAACGTTCTGACACCTCAACATTCAGTGATAGTGAACGTTCTGACACATCAACATTCAGTGACAGTGAACGTTCTGACACATCAACATTCAGTGACAGTGAATGTTCTGATACCTCAACAGTCAGTGATACTGAATGTTTTTGCACATCAACATTCAGTGGCAGTGAACGTTCTGACACATCAACATTCAGTGACAGTGAATGTTCTGACACATCAACATTCAGTGACAGTGAACGTTCTGACACATCAACATTCAGTGACAGTGAACGTTCTGACACCTCAACATTCAGTGATAGTGAACGTTCTGACACATCAACATTCAGTGACAGTGAACGTTCTGACACATCAACATTCAGTGACAGTGAACGTTCTGACACATCAACATTCAGTCATAGTGAACGTTCTGACACATCAACATTCAAGTATAGTGAACGTTCTGACTCATCAACATTTAGTGATAGTGAACGTTCTGACACATCAACATTCAGCGATAGTGAACGTTCTGACACATCAACATTCAGTGATAGTGAACGTTCTGACACATCAACATTCAGTGATAGTAAATGTTCTGACACCTCAACATTCAGTCATAGTGAACGTTCTGACACATCAACATTCAAGTATAGTGAACGTTCTGACACCTCAACATTCAGCGATAGTGAACGTTCTGACACCTCAACATTCAGCGATAGTGAACGTTCTGACACATCAACATTCAGTGACAGTGAACGTTCTGACACATCAACATTCAGTGACAGTGAACGTTCTGACACATCAACATTCAGTGACAGTGAACGTTCTGACACCTCAACATTCAGTGATAGTGAATGTTCTGACACATCAACATTCAGTGACAGTGAACGTTCTGACACATCAACATTAAGTGACAGTGAACCCTGACACATCAACATTCAGTCATAGTGAACGTTCTGACACATCAACATTCAGTCATAGTGAACGTTCTGACACATCAACATTCAAGTATAGTGAACGTTCTGACTCATCAACATTTAGTGATAGTGAACGTTCTGACACATCAACATTCAGCGATAGTGAACGTTCTGACACATCAACATTCAGTGATAGTGAACGTTCTGACACATCAACATTCAGTGATAGTGAATGTTCTGACACCTCAACATTCAGTCATAGTGAACGTTCTGACACATCAACATTCAAGTATAGTGAACGTTCTGACACCTCAACATTCAGCGATACTGAACGCTCTGACACCTCAACATTCAGCGATAGTGAACGTTCTGACACATCAACATTCAGTGACAGTGAACGTTCTGACACATCAACATTCAGTGACAGTGAACGTTCTGACACATCAACATTCAGTGACAGTGAACGTTCTGACACCTCAACATTCAGTGATAGTGAATGTTCTGACACATCAACATTCAGTGACAGTGAACGTTCTGACACATCAACATTAAGTGACAGTGAACCCTGACACATCAACATTCAGTCATAGTGAACGTTCTGACACATCAACATTCAAGTATAGTGAACGTTCTGACACATCAACATTTAGTGATAGTGAACGTTCTGACACATCAACATTCAGTGATAGTGAACGTTCTGACACATCAACATTCAGTGATAGTGAACGTTCTGACACCTCAACATTCAGTCATAGTGAACGTTCTGACACATCAACATTCAAGTATAGTGAACGTTCTGACACCTCAACAGTCAGCGATAGTGAACGTTCTGACACCTCAACATTCAGCGATAGTGAACGTTCTGACAGATCAACATTCAATGATAGTGAACATGCTGACAGCTCATCATTCGGCGATAGTGAACGTTCTGACACCTAAAAATGCGTTTAACACTTTTTTGGTTACTACATGATTCCATATGTGTTATTTCATGGTTTAGATGTCTTCACTATTATTCTACAATGTAGAACATAGAAATAAGAAAGAAAAACGCTTGAATGAGTAGGTGTGTCAAAACTTTTGACCTGTACTGTTCACACACCTACACACACCTACACACACACCTACACACACACACACACACACACACACACAGACACACACACACACACACAGACACAGACACACACACACACACACACACACACACACACACACACACACACACACACACACACACACACACACACACACACACACACACACACACACACACACACACACACACACACACACACACAGGCCCTAGGTGCATTGCGGAACTTCCCAGAACCTCATCTATTTTCTGCTGTGAATCGATCACATGGACCCAGTGGACCAGAGGGAGATAGCATCTGCGTCTGTGTGTCATTCTGTCCATTCTGTCCATTCTGTCCATCCAGGGTTGATATAGTGGCCTTATAACAGTTCAGCTGATACTCTGGAGTGTTAGGTCAAAGAAGCTTCTCTTTCCAATATCATCTCCTCCTGAAACAGGGAACATGAAGCCATAACTACTCACTACGGTAGTACTACTCTCACACATACACAGACAGACAGACAGACAGACAGACAGACAGACAGACAGACAGACAGACAGACAGACAGACAGACAGACAGACAGACAGACAGACAGACAGACAGACAGACAGACAGACAGACAGACAGACACACGCAACACGCTAACGAGCTAGGCACTGCACTGAGAGGTTCTCAAAAGGGCAACAAGGTAACAGCTTCATACTGTACCTTCTAACCACATGTTTAAAGCTGCTCTGGAGAGACAGAACTGAAACATTACAGGAACATAATAGAAACATTGTGCCAATGAAACCAGGATGGATGGAGACCATTGAAGCCAGCAATGCTATTGTAGCCAGCTCCATTGACTTACAATGAGTGTTTTAAAGCCCTCCACTGTACTCCCCATAGTCATGAACATGAGAGTGTCTTTGTTTCACTGCTAACCCCTATCAGAGCTCTGGTAAGGCCCAGCTACAGAGCACACCCACCCACACAGGATTCAGTGAGATCTGGTGAGGCCCTGATATACATCCATACAGTGTGTGTGTGTGTGTGTGTGTGTGTGCGTGCGTGCGTGCGTGTGTGTGTGTGTGTGTGTGTGTGTGTGTGTCAGAGTACTAGTCTAGTATAAAGGGGCTCAGTGCTGAGCCCAGTCAGAGAGAGGGAGAGCTCAACATGAGCCTTGAATACTAATGCTGTAACCACAGAAATCCTAAGCAGTCAGGCTTTCTACTAGGATTCACTCACACACCCAATAGCCTATCCCTTCCTCTCAGTCCCTTTCTCTCTCTCTGTCTCTCTCTCTGTCTCTCTCTTGACACACCCAATAGCCTACCCCTTCCCCTCAGTACCTTCCCCGCTCTCTGTCTCTCTCTCTGTCTCTCTCTCAACACACCCAATAGCCTACCCCTTCCCCTCAGTCTCTTCCTCGCTCTCTGTCTCTCTCTATGTCTCTCTCTCTCGGTTTCTCTCTGTCTCTGTCTCTCTCGACCCACTCAATAGCCCATCCCTCCCTTCTCAGGCCCTTTCTCTATCTCTGTCTCTCTCTGTCTCGACAAACACAATACTCTATCCATTCCTCTCACTATCCCTTTCTTTCAGACCCTTTATCTCTCTCGTCTCCGTCCTTCTCTCCCTTTCCATGAATTTCATCTACCCTCTCTCTCTCTTCCATCCCTCTCCCTCTCTATCCTATCTCTCTCCTTCTTTCTTTCTCTCTCTTCTTCATCCCTCTCTCTCTCTTCCATCCCTCTGTCTCCTCCATCTATCCCTCTCTCTCTTCCATCCCTCTCTATCTGTCTCTCTTCTCGTCTTATCATCAGAGGAACTGTTCTTCCCTGACAGATTATATGACACTGTACAGGATGTGAAGAATGACAACTTCCTAAATTAAACTGGCCTGTCTCGGACTTTCCTGGTCTACGTCCCAATTATCTCTCCTTCCTCCCAAAGTGTTCACTTGATCCCTTCACCAATTTGAAAATAAATGAATGTCATTAGAAATATGATGGAAACTCGCTCTAGCCCATGTCTCATATGACAATGCTTTTCAGTTTGAGGGAAGTAGTGAACAGGTGCACAGTTCAGGAGAAAGGAGATATTATTGGGACACAGCCATGGATTCTCTCTTATTGAATACCCTGTGTTGCTCCACGAAGAAACAGGGCACAAACTATCAGGAATCCATTTTTATGTTGTTTCATATTTCATGAATACACTATTTTCTAATAGACTGAACTGATTCTATTTGATTGTTTATTTCCTCTCCATCTGGTGTGCTTCCCGTCCACCTTGGCCTCAGGGCAGGACCCAGTGAGGGGGTCCCAACTACTATTGGTCCAGATAATTACCTCTTTAGCATCTCCACGAGACAGACAGAGAGAGAGAGAGGGGGGGGGGAGAGATAGATGAAAGAGAGAGAGAGAGAGAGTGGGGGAGAGAGAAAGAGAGTAGAGAGAGAGAGAGAGTAGATAGAGAGAGAGAGAGTAGAGAAAGAGAGTAGATAGAGAGAGTAGAATGAGAGAGAGAAAGAGAGTAGAGAGAGGGAAAGAGAGAGAGAGAAAGAGAGTAGAGAGAGAGAAAGAGAGTAGAGAGAGAGAAAGAGAGAGTAGAGAGATAGAGTAGAGAGAGAAAGAGAGAGTAGAGAGAGAGTAGAACAAAAGAGAGTAGAGAGAGGGAAAGAGAGTAGAGAGAGGGAAAGAGAGTAGAGAGAGGGAAAGAGAGTAGAGAGAGGGAAAGAGAGTAGAGAGAGGGAAAGAGAGTAGAGAGAGGGAAAGAGAGTATAGAGAGAGAGTAGAGAGAGAAAGAGAGAGTAGAGAGAGAGAGTAGGATGAGAGAGAGAGAGAGAAAGAGAGTAGATAGAGAAAGAGAGTAGAGAGAGGGAAAGAGAGTAGAGAGAGTAGATAGAGAGAGAGAGTAGAGAGAGGAAGAGAGAGTAGAGAGAGGAAGAGAGAGTAGAGAGAGAAGAACGAGAGAGGGAGAAGGAGAGTAGAGAGAGGGAAAGAGAGTAGAGAGGGAAAGAGAGTAGAGAGGGAAAGAGATTAGAGAGAAGAGAGAGAGAAAGAGAGTAGAGAGTAGAATGAGAGTAGAGACAGGGAAAGAGAGTAGAGAGAGAGAAAGAGAGTAGAGAGTAGAACGAGAGTAGAGAGGAAAGAGAGTAGAGAGAGAGAAAGAGAGTAGAGAGTAGAACGAGAGTAGAGACAGCGAAAGAGAGTAGAGAGAGAGAAAGAGAGTAGAGAGTAGAATGAGAGTAGAGACAGGGAAAGAGAGTAGAGAGAGAGAAAGAGAGTAGAGAGTAGAATGAGAGTAGAGACAGGGAAAGAGAGTAGAGACAGGGAAAGAGAGTAGAGACAGGGAAAGAGAGTAGAGAGTAGAACGAGAGTAGAGACAGGGAAAGAGAGTAGAGAGAGAGAAAGAGAGTAGAGACAGGGAAAGAGAGTAGAGACAGGGAAAGAGAGTAGAGACAGGGAAAGAGAGTAGAGACAGGGAAAGAGAGTAGAGACAGGGAAAGAGAGTAGAGAGAGAGAAAGAGAGTAGAGAGTAGAACGAGAGCGAGAGAGAGAAAGAGGGTAAAGAAGAGGAAAAATATCATTACTGAAGTACTTATATGGAGAGACAATACAAAGAATCTATTACTATCTGTTCCCTATGTTTACCCCTCAACAGTCCCTTGTTCCTTTGGCCCCTCATCCCCAGTATGTGTTCCTGAGTGTGTGTACTGCACTATAGGAATAGAGTGTGATTTGGGACGCAACCCTAGCCTTGGCAGGAATATGGAAAAGGATGAGGTGTGAAATAGATTGATACTGAGACTTTGCAGTAGCAGAGATGTGCAAGGACTGGGGAAATAAGTGTGGAAGGAAATTAGCCGTTTCATATATTTTTACATATTCTGTATGTTTATATATTTATAATATATGTTGTGGTAAAACATTTTTGACAGCATGCTGTGGTATCAAGTAAAATACACTACATATACACAAGTTTGTGGTACACCCTTTACATTTGTGGATTTGGCTATTTTAGCCACACCCTTTGCTGATCTGTATAAAATTGAGCACACAGCCATGCAATCTCCATAGACAGACATTGGCAGTAGAATGGCCATACTGAAGAGCTCAGTGACTTTCACCGTGGCACCGTCATAGGATGCCACCTTTCCAACAAGACAGTTTGTCAAATTTCTGCCCTGCTAGAGCTGCCCCAGTCAACTGTAAGTGCTGTTGTTATATATATATATATATATATATATATATATATATATATACATATTTTTTAAATGTATTGAATATGTAAAACAGAAGCAACCAGGGTCAATGCCCTGCTCAAGAAGAACCAGGGTCAACGCCCTGCTCAAGAAGAACCAGGGTCAACGCCCTGCTCTAGAAGCAACCAGGGTCAACACCCTGCTGAAGAAGAACCAGGGTCAACGCCTTGCTCTAGAAGCAACCAGGGTCAACGCCCTGCTCAAGAAGAACCAGGGTCAACGCCCTGCTCAAGAAGAACCAGGGTCAACGCCCTGCTGAAGAAGAACCAGGGTCAACGCCCTGCTCAAGAAGAACCAGGGTCAACGCCCTGCTCAAGAAGAACCAGGGTCAACGCCCTGCTCTAGAAGCAACCAGGGTCAACGCCCTGCTGAAGAAGAACCAGGGTCAACGCCTTGCTCTAGAAGCAACCAGGGTCAACGCCCTGCTCAAGAAGAACCAGGGTCAACGCCCTGCTCAAGAAGAACCAGGGTCAACGCCCTGCTCAAGAAGAACCAGGGTCAACGCCCTGCTCAAGAAGAACCAGGGTAAACGCCCTGCTCAAGAAGCAACCAGGGTCAGCAATGCAGCAATGCAAAAAACAAAAGACTTCAGGAAAACAAAAATCATAACAGCAAGGCCAACTGGATATGTTTGAGTGCATGTATGGCACTATTTACATGTGTATGTGCACATGTGCACATGTGTGCATTTGAATGAGAGTGTATGTACAGTATATTGCATGTGTACAAACACCTACACAGCATCAGCTTCAGGCAAACCGGCATTAACTGTAAGTGCTGTTATTGTGAAGTGGAAATGTCGAGCAGCAACAACAGCTGAGCCGTAAAGTGGTACACAACACAAGCTAACAGAACGGGACCGCCGCATGCTGAAGGACGTAGCGTAAAAATCCTCTGTCCTCGGTTTCAACGCTCACTACAGAGTTCCAAACTGCCTCTGGAAGCAACGTCAGCACAATAACTGTTCGTCGGGAGCTTCATGAAATGTTGCGGAGCAGACAGAGAGACTCTCTACAAGGTCTACATGTATCAGATAGTTACGGTGTAGACAGAGAGACTCTCTACAAGGTCTATATGTATCAGTTAGTTACGGTGTAGACAGAGAGACTCTCTACAAGGTCTATATGTATCAGTTAGTTACGGTGTAGACAGAGAGACTCTCTACAAGGTCTACATGTATCAGATAGTTACGGTGTAGACAGAGAGACTCTCTACAAGGTCTACATGTATCAGATAGTTACGGTGTAGACAGAGAGACTCTCTACAAGGTCTACATGTATCAGATAGTTACGGTGTAGACAGAGAGACTCTCTACAAGGTCTATATGTATCAGTTAGTTACGGTGTAGACAGAGAGACTCTCTACAAGGTCTATATGTATCAGTTAGTTACGGTGTAGACAGAGAGACTCTCTACAAGGTCTACATGTATCAGATAGTTACGGTGTAGACAGAGAGACTCTCTACAAGGTCTATATGTATCAGTTAGTTACGGTGTAGACAGAGAGACTCTCTACAAGGTCTACATGTATCAGATAGTTACGGTGTAGACAGAGAGACTCTCTACAAGGTCTACATGTATCAGATAGTTACGGTGTAGACAGAGAGACTCTCTACAAGGTCTATATGTATCAGTTAGTTACGGTGTAGACAGAGAGACTCTCTACAAGGTCTATATGTATCAGTTAGTTACGGTGTAGACAGAGAGACTCTCTACAAGGTCTATATGTATCAGTTAGTTACGGTGTAGACAGAGAGACTCTCTACAAGGTCTATATGTATCAGTTAGTTACGGTGTAGACAGAGAGACTCTCTACAAGGTCTATATGTATCAGTTAGTTACGGTGTAGACAGAGAGACTCTCTACAAGGTCTATATGTATCAGTTAGTTACGGTGCAGACAGAGAGACTCTCTACAAGGTCTACATGTATCAGATAGTTACGGTGTAGACAGAGAGACTCTCTACAAGGTCTATATGTATCAGTTAGTTACGGTGTAGACAGAGAGACTCTCTACAAGGTCTACATGTATCAGTTAGTTACGGTGCAGACAGAGAGACTCTCTACAAGGTCTATATGTATCAGTTAGTTACGGTGTAGACAGAGAGACTCTCTACAAGGTCTATATGTATCAGTTAGTTACGGTGTAGACAGAGAGACTCTCTACAAGGTCTATATGTATCAGTTAGTTACGGTGTAGACAGAGAGACTCCCTACAGGTCTACATTCATCAGTTAGTTACGGTGCAGACATGGAGACTCCCCACAGGTCTACATTCATCAGTTAGTTACGGTGCAGACATGGAGACTCCCCACAGGTCTACATTCATCAGTTAGTTACGGTGCAGACATGGAGACTCCCCACAGGTCTACATTCATCAGTTAGTTACGGTGCAGACATGGAGACTCCCTACAGGTCTACATTCATCAGTTAGTTACGGTGCAGACATGGAGACTCCCTACAAGTCTACATTCATCAGTTAGTTACGGTGCAGACATGGAGACTCCCTACAGGTCTACATTCATCAGTTAGTTACGGTGCAGACATGGAGACTCCCTACATTCCAGGCAGACTTGTCTTCCTAGACGCCTTATGTCTTACAACAGGATCTCCACACAACACACGGCTCAACAGAATAGCTGCACAGACAGAAATATATAAGCAGCTGTCACGACTTCCACCGAAGGTGGCTCCTCTCCCCGTTCGGGCGGCGCTCAGCGGTCGTCGTCACCGGTCTACTATCTGCCACCGATTCCTTTTTCTTTTCTGTTAATTTTGTCTTGATTGTTTTCACCTATTACCTATTTGTTGTTAATTATTGGCCTATTTAAACTTCCAGGACCCGCCTGCTTTTGTGCGCGCTTATTCTCACTGTCAGTGGTGAGATTGTTGTGCTTACGTATTTTGCTGTCTGTTATTTTCCCTGGTTTTGGGGACATACCTGTTTATTGGAATTTTTACCTGTTTGTTGGCTAGACTCAGCTTAATAAACGTATGCATTGGAAGCATTGCTCTCTGCGCCTGACTCCACACCCACCACTCCTAGCTATCTGTGACAGCAGCCTCTTTTTTTTTTTTTTACATCAGTTTGAATGTGTCTGTGTGCGTGTGTGTGTGTGCGTGTGTGTGTGTGTGTGTGTGTGCGTGTGTGTGTGTGTGCGAGTGCGAGTGTGAGTGCGGGCGGGCATGTGTGTATGTGTGTGTGTGTGTGTGTGTGTGTGTGTGTGTGTGTGTGTGTGTGTGTGAGAGTGGGGGAACGTTTGGAAGAGGGAGAGAGAGATGTCAGAGAGAATCATTTTACTTACTCTCCTCCATCAGTTCACTGACGTGTCTGTGTGTTGTAAAAACATGCCAATTATCTTCCAGTAGAGTTTCACTTCAACTGAAGAGTTTTAAATAGCAATCCACCTCGAGCTGAACTATCACGTTTTTACTTGGATATGTGTGTTTATATGCATCAGAGAGACAAATAAAATACAATTTTATTCAAATCAAATTTTATTGGTCACATACACATTGCAGTTACGGTGCAGACAGAGAGACTCTCTACAAGGTCTACATGTATCAGTTAGTTACGGTGCAGACAGAGAGACTCTCTACAAGGTCTACATTCATCAGTTAGTTACGGTGCAGACAGAGAGAGGGCCTTGAGATAGAAGCTGTTTTTCAGTCTCTCGGTCCGAGCTTTGATGCACCTGTACTGACCTCACCTTCTGAATGATAGTGTGGTGAACAGGCAGTGGCTCGGGTGGTTATTGTCCTTCATGATCTTTTTGGCCTTCCTGTGACATCAGGTGCTGTAGGTGTCCTGGAGGGAAGGTAGTTTTCCCCCGGTGATGCGTTGTGCAGACCGCACCACCTTCTGGAGAGCCCCGTGATTGCAGGCGGTGCAGTTGCCACACCAAGCGATGATACAGCCCGACAGGATTCTCTCGATTGTGCATTTGTAAAAGTTTGTGAGGGTTTTAGGTGACAAGCCAAATTTCTTCAGCCTCCTGAGGTTGAAGTGGTGCTGTTGTGACTTCTTCAGCACACTGTCTGTGTGAGTGGACTATTTCAGTTTGTCAGTGATGTGTACGCCGAGGAACTTGAAGCTTTCCACCTTCTCAACAGTGGTCCCATTGATGTGGATATGGGGGTGCTCCCTCTGCTATTTCCTGAAGTCCATCATCATCTCCTTTGTTTCGTTGTGAGTGAGAGGTTATTTTCCTGGAACCACACTCCCAGAGCCCTCACCTCTTCCCTGTAGGCTGTCTCGTCATTGTTGGTAATCAAGCCTACTACTGTTGTGTCATCTGCAAACTGGATTGAGTTGGAGACGTGCTTGGCCACACAGTTCTGGGTGAACAGGGAGTACAGGAAGGGACTGTGCACACACCCCTTGTGGGGCCCCAGTGTTGAGGATCAGCGAAGTGGAAGTGCTGTTTCCTACCTTCATCAGGAAGTCCAGGATTCAGTCCCAGGGCCTCAAGCTTAAGGATGAGCTTGGAAGGTAGTATGGTGTTGAATGCTGAGCTATAGTCAATTAACAGCATTCTTACATATGTATTCCTCTTGTCTAGATGGGATAGGGCAGTGTGCAGTGTGATAGCGATTGCATCGTCTGTGGATCTGTTGGGGCGGTAAGCAAATTGAAGTGGGTCTAGGTTGTCAGGTAAGGTAGAGGTGATATGATCCTTGACTAGCCTCTCAAAGCATTTAATGATGACAGAAGTGAGTGCTACGGTGTGATAGTTCAGTTACCTTGCTCTTCTTGGATACAGGAACAATTGTGGCCATCTTGGAGCATGTGGAGACAGCAGACTTGGATAGGAAGAGATTGAATATGTCACAAACACACCAGCCATTTGGTCTGCGCATGCTCTGAGGACGTGGCTAGGGATGCCATCTGGGCCAGCAGCCTTGTGAGGGTTAACATGCTTAAATGTCTTACTCACATCGGCCACAGAGAAAGAGAGCCCACAGTCCTTGGTAGCGGGCCACATCGGTGGCATTGTGTTAACCCCTTAAGCGGGCAAAGAAGGTGTTTAGCTTGTCTGGAAGCAAGATGTCGGCGTACGCGACGTGGACGGTTTTCCTTTTGTAATCCGTGATTGTCTGTAGACCCTGCCACATACATGTCTGAGCCGTTGAATTGTGACTCCACTTTGTCTTTATACTGACGTTTTGCCTGTTTGATTGTCTTGCGGAAGGAAATAGAGAGAGTGTGTGTGTGTGCTCATACATATTTTGTCACAGTCTTCTTTCAGGTTAATGAATGACAGGATAATACGTTGATCTGATTTTCAAAAACACTGCACTCAGTCAAGTACATGCTGAACACCATTTAATCAGCCACCTCCTACTAACATGACCTTGTGTGTGTGTGTGTGTGTGTGTGTGTGTGTGTGTGTGTGTGTGTGTGTGTGTGTGTGTGTGTGTGTGTGTGTGTGTGTGTGTGTGTGTGTGTGTGTGTGTGTTCTTACACAGCTTGACAGCAGAGTCTGCAAAGTAGGAGGAGGCCTTACTGAAGTAGGAAAGGCTCTCTAGGAATCGTGCACATATTCAATAATTCAGCCAAGGCTCTCAGCACTGTACGTGGAGTGTGTGTGTGTCTGTGTGAGTGTATGTGCGTGTGTGTATGTGCGTGTGTGTGTACGTGTGTGTGCGTGTGTGTGAGTGCGTGAGTGTGCGTGTGTCTGCGTGTGTGTGAGTGTGTGAGAGTGCGTGTGAGTGTGCGTGTAAGTGTGCGTGTGTATGTGTGTGTGTGAGTGTGTGTGCCCCCTGCATTCCTACGAGCACGCACAGGTGTGTTTGCAACAAGACTCACGGTTTTACCAATTTGACTTCAGATTTTGATGTTTGTCCATGTTTCGTCAAACGTGTCCTGAGTTTTCATTCTCCACATTGTCTGTTTCTCCAAATGTTACATTTCAAAGTTAAGAGTTAAGGATTGTTATAGTGTTAAAACCCCAAAAAATTTAAACGAGTGTCTACCACTGAGATTGAACACTGGGATTGAACACGTGACTCTGTCCAAATACCCATACTAGTGTACTACATAGTTTTAACCTGCATACTATGTACTCATCGTCGCATACTACACTGCTCAAAAAAATAAAGGGAACACTTAAACAACACAATGTAACTCCAAGTCAATCACACTTCAGTGAAATCAAACTGTCCACTTAGGAAGCAACACTGATTGACAATAAATTTCACATGCTGTTGTGCAAATGGAATAGACAGCAGGTGGAAATTATAGGCAATTAACAAGACACCCCCAATAAAGGAGTGGTTCTGCAGGTGGTGACCACAGACCACTTCTCAGTTCCTATGCTTCCTGGCTGATGTTTTGGTCACTTTTGAATGCTGGCGGTGCTTTCACTCTAGTGGTAGCATGAGACGGAGTCTACAACCCACACAAGTGGCTCAGGTAGTGCAGCTCATCCAGGATGGCACATCAATGCGAGCTGTGGCAAGAAGGTTTGCTGTGTCTGTCAGCGTAATGTCCAGAGCATGGAGGCGCTACCAGGAGACAGGTCAGTACATCAGAAGACGTGGAGGAGGCCGTAGGAGGGCAACAACCCAGCAGCAGGACCGCTACCTCCGCCTTTGTGCAAGGAGGATTAGGAGGAGCACTGCCAGAGCCCTGCAAAATGACCTCCAGCAGGCCACAAATGTGCATGTGTCTGCTCAAACGGTCAGAAACAGACTCCATGAGGGTGGTATGAGGGCCCGACGTCCACAGGTGGGGGTTGTGCTTACAGCCCAAAACCGTGCAGGACGTTTGGCATTTGCCAGAGAACACCAAGATTGGCAAATTCGCCACTGGCGCCCTGTGCTCTTCACAGATGAAAGCAGGTTCACATGCACATGTAACAGACGTGACAGAGTCTGGAGACGCCGTGGAGAACGTTCTGCTGCCTGCAACATCCTCCAGCATGACCGGTTTGGCGGTGGGTCAGTCATGGTGTGGGGTGGCATTTCTTTGGGGCGGCCGCACAGCCCTCCATGTGCTCGCCAGAGGTAGCCTGACTGCCATTAGGTACCGAGATGAGATCCTCAGACCCCTTGTGAGACCATATGCTGGTGCGGTTGGCCCTGGGTTCTTTCTAATGCAAGACAATGCTAGACCTCATGTGGCTGGAGTGTGTCAGCAGTTCCTGCAAGAGGAAGGCATTGATGCTATGGACTGGCCCGCCCGTTCCCCAGACCTGAATCCAATTGAGCACATCTGGGACAACATGTCTCGGATGCTTTAGTCCAGGTCTGGGAGGAGATCCCTCAGGAGACCATCTGCCACCTCATCAGGAGCATGCCCAGGCGTTGTAGGGAGGTCATACAGGCACGTGGAGGCCACACACACTACTGAGCCTCCTTTTGACTTGTTTTAAGGACATTACATCAAAGTTGGATCAGCCTGTAGTGTGTTTTTCCACTTTAATTTTGAGTGTGACTCCAAATCCAGACCTCCATGGGTTGATACATTTGATTTCCATTGATAATTGTTGTGTGATTTTGTAGTCAGCACATTCAACTATGTAAAGAAAAAAGTATTTAATAAGAATGTTTCATTCATTCAGATCTAGGATGTGTTATTTTAGTGTTCCCTTTATTTTTTTGAGCAGTGCATTTGAAACATACGTGTATTTAAACCATACATGTACTCAATTTAAAAAAATTCACATAACAAAAACCATTATATTTTCGCATATGCAGAATGCATCATGCACGATTGCATTTGGGCCACTATACCTATTTTGCCAATTGGCCAGGACCATTTAACTACACAGAGCCCAGCTGATCCATCACGACTGGTCTGCCGACGTAACCGCACGAGGGGGCTACAACAGACTTCTTCCGTCGCGTCGTCCCTCTAAGGTCCTTCTACTAGCTTGCTAACCCCGGCCCGCTAGCTGTCTGAATTGCCGTGTCTCCAGCCCGCCTAGCTACTCACTGGACCCTATGATCACTCGGCTACGCATGCCTCTCCCTAATGTCAATATGCCTTGTCCATTGCTGTTTTCGTTAGTGATTTCTGCCTTATTTCACTGTAGAGCCTCTAGCCCTGCTCAATACGCCTTAGCTAACCCTTTAGTTCCACCTCCTACACATGCAGTGACCTCACCTGGTTTAAATAATGTTTCTAGAGACAATAACTCTCTCATCGTCACTCAATGCATAGGTTTACCTCCACTGTATTCACATCCTACCATACCCTTTTCTGTACATTATGCCTTAAATCTATTCTTCCACGCCCAGAAACCTGCTCCTTTTACTCTCTGTTCTGAACGCACTAGACGACCAGTTATTTTAGCCTTTAGCCGTACTCTTATCCTACTCCTCCTCTGTTCCTCTGGTGATGTGGAGGTTAACCCAGGCCCTGCAGCCCCCAGCATCACTCCCATTCCCCAGGCGCTCTCGTTTGTTGACTTCTGTAACCGTAAAAGCCTTGGTTTCATGCACGTTAACATTAGAAGCCTCCTCCCTAAGTTTGTTTTATTCAATGCTTTAGCACACTCCGCCATGTCTGAATCCTGGCTCTGGAAGGCCACCAAAAAGCCTGAAATTTCCATCCTTAACTATAACATTTTCTGACAAGATAGAACTGCCAAAGGGGGCGGAGTTGCAAACTGCTGGAGAATAGCCTGCAGAGTTCTGTCATACTATCCCGGTCTGTGCACAAACAATTCGAGCTTCTACTTTTAAAAATCCACCTTTCCAGAAACAAGTCTCTCACCGTTGCCACTTGCTATAGACCACGTTCTGCCCCCAGCTGTGCCCTGGACACCATATGTGAATTGATCGACCCCCATCTATATTCAGAGCTCGTGCTGTTAGGTGACCTAAACTGGGACATGCTTAACACCCCGGCCATTCTACAATCTAAGCTTGATGCCCTCAATCTCACACAAATTATCAATGAACCTACCAGGTACAACCCAAAATCCGTAAACACGGGCATCCTCATAGATATCATTCTAACCAACCTGCCCTCCAAATACACCTCTGCTGTCTTCAACCAGGATCTCAGCGATCACTGCCTCATTGCCTGCGTCCGTAATGGGTCTGCGGTCAAACGACCACCCCTCATCACTGTCAAAAGCTCCCTAAAACACTTCAGTGAGCAGGACTTTCTAATCGACCTGGCCCGGGTATCCTGGAAGGATATTGACCTCATTCCGTCAGTAGAGGATGCCTGGTTATTCTTTAAAAGTGCTTTCCTCACCATCTTAAAAAAGCATGCCCCATTCAAACATTTTAGAACTAAGAACAGATATAGCCCTTGGTTCACTCCAGACCTGACTGCCCTTGACCAGCACAAAAACATCCTGTGGCGTACTGCATTAGCATCGAATAGCCCCCGCGATATGCCATTTTTCAGGGAAGTTAGGAACCAATATACACAGGCAGTTAGGAAAGCTAAGGCTAGCTTAATCAAACAGAAATTTGCATCCTGTAGCACAAACTCCCAAAAGTTCTGGGACACTGTGAGCACACAGTTAGACACAGGAGCACACCCCCATGTCTAACTGATCAGCTGTTGATTTCAGTAGCACACCCCCATGTCTAACTGATCAGCTGTTGATTTCAGTAGCACACCCCCATGTCTAACTGATCAGCTGTTGATTTCAGTAGCACACCCCCATGTCTAACTGATCAGCTGTTGATTTCAGTAGCACACCCCCATGTCTAACTGATCAGCTGTTGATTTCAGTAGCACACCCCCATGTCTAACTGATCAGCTGTTGATTTCAGTAGCACACCCCCATATCTAACTGATCAGCTGTTGTCAAAGACGAAATGTGTATGAAATCCGGCATTTAAAGGGGAAAGGGATACCCGATTTTCAAAATGTCACATACTATTAAACAAATAAAATGTGCATACTCAAACAGCCTACTATTTAGGATGCAAGTTTTTTTCTTCGGACACGGCCTCTGGCTTTTTATGGTTTTGTTTTAACCCTATCCCAAACCTTAACCCTTAGCTAATTTAACCATTCAGAATGAATGGCTAAATTTAATGTAGTCCCACATGACCCATACGCCCATCTGCCGCCCCTGTCCACAACACCCTAGCGAAACCCAAGCCTACTTGATTGTAATACTGCTCACTGTTGCCCCTAATGGTCAGTTTTTAAGGCATTTCCAGATGTCCTCAGGACATGGAGAGATGTCCAATTTTGAAGTCAATCTTGAGCGATCTTGATGGTACTGTATGTGTGCATACATGCGCAGGTGTGTGTGTGTGTGTGTGTGTGTGTGTGTGTGTGTGTGTGTGTGTGTGTGTGTGTGTGTGTGTGTGTGTGTGTGTGTGTGTGTGTGTGTGTGTGTGTGTGTGTGTCAGATCAGAAACAATCACCAACTCAAGGGGCCTTGCATGAACAAACAATGAGATTGGTGCTGAGGTTGATAGTTTGCTGATCTGTTTGCTTGTATTATTTATCGAGGCAAAAAAAAAATAATTAAAGCTAAAATTACACCAACAAAACACAAAAAAGCAGATGAGTGTAGTATCTGGGATCTACATCTGTTTATATTAGTTACTATGCTGTTACTAAGCAGTGATGTATTACGACAGTGTACGTTACTACCCCTAATAGGAAATGCACATGCGCACTAGTGTGCCCGGGAAACTGTAGCGCACGAGAGGTTTTAACTAAACGAAAACTAACTGTACTCCCGTCTCCTGCCTTGTTATTTCTCCACAACACAAATATTACAGTGGCGACGAGGTGGTTAAACTTCTTTAACGGACATTGCTTGAAGGGAAGAATGTTGCGTGAGTAATGAAACTCAAAATAATTATGTAATTCGTCAGTTATTTTTTTATTTTCTTTCGCCAGTAAAAAAAAAGGCTAAGCACTGCTAGCAGGTACAGTGTTCAAGAGCTGCCAAGTAGCAAGACTATTGGAGTCCAGAATAGCGACACTGCCCTCTGGTGGTTAAATAAATAAAAAGCTGTCATTGAACCCATTGAAATCTCAGTGGAGAAATATTGTCAAGAAGAAGAAAAAAAAAGGAAGAAGGAACGTAACACGGTGTGTACATTATTACAAATGAGTGCAGTGAACGGAGTAATTGCAGAAACTTCTGAAGTGAAGAATTAGATGAAAATTAAGGAATACAAGGAATAAGGAAACTGAACAATTAACTGTGAAAATGGCAACCATTGGTCGAGTACCAGAGTTTGAGGCTACAAAAGAGGATTTTGATTCCTATTTGGAGCGTTTTGAGCGTTGGCTGGCTGCAAATGAAATCAAAGATGAAAAGAAAGCAGACGTATTTCTCAGTGTTTTGGGTCCAACTGAGTATGGATTGCTGAAAGGTCTCATTGAACCAATAAAAGCAGTGGAGTTGAACTATGCAGAACTGACTGAAACTCTTTCAAGGCATTTCAAGCCTAAGCCAATTCTCATTGCAGAACGTTTCAGATTTTACCAACGTCACCAGAGTCAAGGGGAAACCGTGGCTGACTACATCCTTGCTTTGAAAAGGCTGGCAAGTACATGTGAGTTTGCACTATTTCTTGATGATGCTCTTCGAGACAAGTTTGTATGTGGTCTCACAGGTGAAGCATATCACAGAAGGCTTCTGTCAGAGAAGGACCTGACCTTTCGGAAAGCCTGTGATATCGCACTTGGACTCGAGCTTGCCCACAGGGATACTATTGAGCTATCGGGATATGCAGAACGTCAGAAAGGTGTTCATAAGGTCAGTGATGCACGTGGTGAAAAAGGCTCACAAAAGTCACACTTTTCTCAGTCCCGTCCTCAAGGTTACACAAGAACAAAGCAGCCCACATCTCAAAGGTCTAAGCCAAGTTGCTACAGATGTGGGGGAGATAATCATCAGCACAGTGAATGTCGATTCCAAAATGTAAAGTGCCACAATTGTGGAAAGGTTGGACATTTACAGAAAGTATGTAAAGCCTCAAAACGCACAGCAAGAGCGCACAAAGTGTCAGACGCAGCACAAGAAGAGGAAGGTACAACTGAAACAGTATTGGAACTGTTCACAGTGTACACAGCTCAACAACAAAAAGATGGAATCTATCTCAACATGGAGTTAGCGGGAAAGCCAGTAAAAATGCAGCTGGACACCGGAGCGTCTGTATCTCTGGTTCCAGAGAGACTCTACAAAGAAAAACTGAAAGAGTGCCCTCTTCAGCCAGCGTCCATCCGCCTTTCTTCATACACTGGTGACACTATTCCTGTGTTAGGGCAGATCCAGGTACCAGTCCGGTATGAGGGGAAGGAGTGGACGCTACCGCTTGTCATTGTTAAAGGAGAAAAATCAGCCTTGCTAGGCAGAAACTGGCTACAAAAGATCAAGTTGAACTGGGGAGAAATCTTCAGTCTGAGAAAGGACAAACCAGTGAGTCAGGCTACACTCACTAACATGCTGGAGAAGCACAAAGAACTTTTCAATGATGGCTACGGCGAAATACAAGACTTCACAGCAAAAGTCAGAGTGCAAGAAGGAACCAAGCCTATCTTTCACAAACCACGTCCAGTTCCCTATGCTCTTAAGGAAGCAGTAGAGAAGGAACTGGACCGCCTACAGAAGAATAACATAATCACGAAAGTAGCGAGGAGCGACTGGGCCGCTCCGATTGTTGTAGTCCCAAAGAAAGACAAGACCGTCAGAATGTGCGGTGACTACAAGGTCACAGTAAATCGCTGCATACTACCAGAGGAATATCCACTACCAAACGCTGAAGATCTGTTTGCCACTCTAGCTGGTGGGAAGGTTTTCAGTAAGCTGGACCTGGCATTCGCTTATCAGCAACTGAAGCTGGATCCGGAGTCAGAACAGTATCTGACCATCAATACACACAAGGGGCTATTCAGATTCAATCGCTTGGCCTACGGAATCTCGACAGCTCCAGCGATATTCCAACACACAATGGATCAGATCTTGGACGGTATAGACAACGTTGTGTGCTTCATGGACGACATCCTCGTGTCAGCACCAACCATTGGAGAGCACCTTGTAGTGCTGGACAAAGTGATGTCAAGACTGGAGAAATACGGAGTGAGAATGAAACGCAGCAAGTGTGAGTTCCTCCAGGACTCAGTGGAGTATCTCGGATACAAGATTGATGCACAAGGCCTGCACCCAACCAACAGCAAGGTGGAAGCAATTGTAAACGCACCAGCACCCACAAATATCTCAGAGCTGAGGTCATTTTTGGGGCTCCTGAACTATTACGGAAAGTTTGTGGCAAACTTGTCCACATTGTTGCATCCGCTTCACCAACTGCTGCAGGCCGATACAAAGTGGAATTGGTCCCCACAATGCGAAGAAGCATTCAAGACTTGCAAACAGCGTCTGCTAAAGAGCAAGTGGCTTGCCCACTACAACACAGAGATGAAGCTGAGACTCGCGTGTGATGCATCTCCATACGGAGTAGGAGCCGTCATCTCACATGTTCTATCGTCAGGTGAAGAACACCCTATTGCATTTGCATCACGGACTCTGTCACCAAGTGAGAAAAATTATGCTCAAATTGAGAAGGAAGCCCTGAGCATAATATTCGGAGTGAAGAAGTTTCACAAATACCTGTACGGAAGGAAGTTCCAACTGCTGACAGATCACAAGCCTCTGTTGGCCATCCTTGGACCAAAATCAGCTATACCAACCCTTGCTGCACTTCGAATGCAACGTTGGGCTCTGATATTGTTAGCCTACGACTACGAGATTGAGTACAGACGATCCAGTGATCACGCAAATGCAGATGCACTATCAAGACTACCATGCAATAGTGACTCCGACAGTGAAGATGATAGAGCAGTCTTCCAGATCTCTCTCATTGACGAACTGCCCATATCTGCTTCAGACATAGCAGAGGAAACAAGGAAAGATCCAGTGCTTTCCAAAGTCTTGGACTTAACATTAGGAGGTTGGCCAAACTTCGTAAATGACGATAACCTTCGTCCATTCATCGACAAGAAAGACCAGTTGTCCACTGATCAAGGATGTGTTCTGTGGGGATCAAGGGTGGTGGTACCTCACAAATTCCAGAGGAGACTGCTATCTGACCTGCATGAGGGACATCCAGGGATCACTCGAATGAAAGCACTCGCTCGCAGTTATCTGTGGTGGCCTGGACTGGATCAGGACATTCAACAGCATGTAGGCCACTGCTCACCTTGTGAACCACGTACCCGCCTGACATTGTTGAAACCAGACTTGTCAAGCACTGTGGCAAAGCACCAGCTACAGCAGAAGAAAGCTCATGACAGACACTCAAAGACTGTCAGAGAATTCAAAGAGGGAGAGAGGGTGATGGTACGTGATTTCAGACACCCCAAGAGCCTGTGGAACTCAGGTGTGATCTTGCAACGCAGAGGACCTTTGACTTACCAAGTCCCAATTGGTCATCGCCAGGTCAACGTTCATGTGGATCATCTGCTACGGTCCAACGCCCCAGCAGAGACACGCCGAGAGAACAAGAACAATAACGACCCCCAGGACTATTCTCCTGACTGTGGACGTACGGGAGAGACAGAGCCTGACCTTCCACCCGAACCTGGCCCACCACCGGAAGCCCAGGAGGAGCGGAGATATCCTATTCGACAGCGAAAGGCACCTCAAAAGCTTGACCTGTGAGTTGAGCTGTTTCAGGAGGTAACAGACAATAAAACAAACAAACACTTTAATATGTCCTAGATAAAAGGAAAGAAAACGGACATTACCTGGGTTAGTTATTAGGACACAAACTCCATCTTCGGGGCAGAATAATCCTCTGGATTTGTGCTGGGCTCTGAAAAGTCTGCTTCAACCCAGTAGTTGAAAAATGTTAAGAATGCATTGTTCAGATATTGCATTAGTAGTTCCCTAACATATTTACCTTGTTCTCTGGGAGTTAAACACTATGGGGGAGGAGTGTAGTATCTGGGATCTACATCTGTTTATATTAGTTACTATGCTGTTACTAAGCAGTGATGTATTACGACAGTGTACGTTACTACCCCTAATAGGAAATGCACATGCGCACTAGTGTGCCCGGGAAACTGTAGCGCACGAGAGGTTTTAACTAAACGAAAACTAACTGTACTCCCGTCTCCTGCCTTGTTATTTCTCCACAACACAAATATTACAATGAGCATGCTTTGTAATGTTTCTAAAACAATAGATGTATTACTAGTAAGAACTAATGTGGTATATTGTTTAATTTTATTTCATTTTTAGGTGACCTTAGTCTTTTAACCAAAATATCACAGATGACAGAAAAATATCACCAGTGACTTTAAGGGCACGAGGTTACCATGGTGACACGACTGGAGTCATGTTTGTGACTGTTAGATTGAGAGTCTGACTAGTAGAAGCGTTGTCTGCTCTTCCCTAGCAGTTGAAACTCAAACATAGAACAACAACCTAGCTTGTGAACAAAACAATGTTAATAGCCAAGAAACAGGCACAAAGTCTCACTTCAGTGGATTTTAGTTTCAACTAAACTAGACCAACATTTATGCCTGTTTGCAGAGTTTCTAAAATGGAATCTTTCACTCAGCTCTTCACGTGTGCTCAGCCCCCAGCAGTGTTGCAGCGCAAGGTGGGATAGGCTATAGGATTCGTAGTTATTTCACTGCGATTCATTTACCAGCTATGAAACCAAACATCAGAAATACTTTGAAAACAGCTACTGCCACATTTATTTTGTTATAAATGTGATCATACGTGACTATTTTTATTCATAAATATGAGTGAAATGCTCACACTGTGGAGACCTGACCATCCACCAACGGGGCTGGTGAAAAATGAATTTTACCTGCCAATGCCCAAATCTAACCGCAGGTGGTGGGTGTTATTTTTGGGCCCTGCTCAAGATTCACTTCGAAAATTGGATGTCCGTCCATTAATTTATTAGATCATTTTTTAAATAGTTACATAAGGGGGTTCCAGTCATCAAGGATACCACAATAAAGCTTAAAGGTTTACTTCATTTTGGTCATTTTGGAGGGGAGGGGGGATGCAGCAATGTTAGGCCTTTAAAACCCACCACTAAGGGCAATGGTGAGCATTATTACCATCAAATAGGCTTGGGTTTTGCTAAGGCGTTGTGGACGGGGATGGTGGATGGGAGTAAGCCGCAAGCTCCGGCTTCAAAGGTTCTACTGATAGACAATTCAGAATGAATGCCTAAACTTAACCATGTAGTTGTTTTTGTTTTAACCCTCCCAAACCTTAACCCTTAACTTAACAATTTGGAATTAATGCAGGAGTGGCTGAATAAAGGAGGAGCAGCAGCAGAAGGAGGAACCCAGGGAGGAACCCAGGGAGGAACCCAGGGTGTCCAAAACATCTAGAAATGTAACGTTTGAATTAACTTAGAAATTTGACGTTTTGAGAAACGTGAATAAATGTCAGAATCTGAAGTTAAATTGGTCAAACCGTGAGATCTTGTTGGATAAGGGTGCTCAAAAATCTGATGCCAATGACTTTCTATTTAAACTTTGAACGGTGAGCCGCTGAAGAAAAGCTGAAATAACCTTCTATCTGTACTGTTAATCCATTCTTATAGTTCCTAATACTGTTTGTATTGATGTATCTTGTTGAAGTCTTGCGTACACTTGCCTATGCAAACAACTCTCAAGGTCTGTCCACTTAAAGTGACACATTCATATCTCAGTACATGGACACACAGGCATATACACACTCTTAAACACACACTCACAAACATACATACACACACATTGTAACACACTCACACAAAATTGTGATTGTTAATTCTTCATGTTTTACTGGTGAAATGTCCAAACTGCATCTCCATGCCAATCATTTGATTGATCTACATGGGTATATGCATTTAGATCTTCTTGACTTACTGTTTTGTGAGTGAATTAGAGCAGGTGGTGTTAACAAACTATTAGCCTTCCTTGTATTTTGTTTCAATGAAAAAATACATCCTGCCTAGTGACGCTCTCTGTTTGACAGATTAGATTACTTTTGGGACAATTCAGCTTCAGATAACCATCCTAAAATCTCATTAGAAATGAAGAGGTGTTTTTGGTGGAACAGTAAGGTTTTTGGCCTACTATGCTATGGTGTTATATTCTGTTCTGTTATGTAAAATTACGTGATCTTGCAAGACATTGATTCAGCTTTGATCTAATTTTACTAGATGAGCACCATTGTGAGGAGTCAAAATCTTCTATTTAATAATAATTATAAGTTATTTGTATTACAATTTGGAGTAGGCAACAGATCTTGATGAGATTAAATTATAAGCAATTGGAGCGCTCGTCGTGGTCCTGAAAGGACAGCGCCAGGATTGCGCAATGATGTTAAAGAAGTTGAACCAACTTGTTGTGCTGAAGGACAGCTGAAGGACAACTCTGCCATTTGGCCAGTTCATGAACAAACAACCATAGTTGTCACGTTCCTGACCTGTTTTCTGTTGTTTGGTATGTGTTTAATTGGTCAGGGCGTGAGTTTGGGTGGGTAGTCTATGTTATGTGTTTTCTATGTTGGGTTAATGGGTTGCCTGGTATGGCTCTCAATTAGAGGCAGGTGTTTGGCGTTTCCTCTGATTGAGAGTCATATTAAGGTAGGTTGTTTCACATTGTTTGTGGTGGGTGGTTGTCTCCTGTGTCAGTGTCTGTATGTTACGCCACACGGGACTGTTTCGGTTTGTTTGTTCGTTCGTTCGGTTTATGTAGTCTGTTCCTGTTTCATGCGTTCTTCGTGTCATGTAAGTTCCTATGTTCAGGTGCGTCTACGTCGTTTGTTGTTTTGTAGTTTGTTAAAGTGTATTTCGTTTCGTCTTTGTCTTGTTAAATAAATCATTATGAATTCACACCCCGCTGCACTTTGGTCCAATCCTTGCTACTCCTCTTCGGATGAAGAGGAGGAGGCCCGTTACAATAGTATAGCCTAATAGGGCTACGACTACGTGGTATAGCTATTTGTAAGCTATAGCCTAATACAAATACAAATACATATAGCTTAATATCATTGCACTGTTTGAGAGGAAAGCTTTATTGTGAGAAGGCATTTCTTTGGATTGTGTAGATTACACGCTGTATCATAGTAACATTTTGACTTGATTAGCTTGAACACATGGATACAATATACCCTATTACAGAATAAAATCAAACAGAGGTGAAATATAACTTCAAATAATTAATTTGCATAGATGAAACATGCAATCAAATCAATAGACCAAGAAGTGAACATAAATCATTACCACATAGAATTGCAGGAAATTCATTTTAAAATAGTAATAAAAACAATCTTTCGATGTTGTGTATTCATGCAGCTCAATAAACTATAACCTAAATGCATAATTACCTCCAACTTGAAACATTTCACATTTCCAATTGCCCACCCTGACAAACAAAGCTAGAATGGGCCCTGCGTCTCTACCAATAGCCAATGTAGGCTAAATACTGCATTGCAGAGCTTGAGGCGTCACGACAGACCGGGTTTGATCCCAGGTGGTGTCACAAAGGCCGTGACTGGGAGTCCCATAGGGCGGTGCACAATTTGCCCATCGTCGTCCGGGTTAGGGGAAGTTTTGGCCGGGAGGGGCTTTACTTGGCTCATCGCTCTCTAGCAACACCATGTGGCGGGCCGGGCGCATGCAAGATGACTTCAGTCGTCAGTTGAATTATGTTTCTTCCGAAACATTGGTGCAGCTGGCTTCCGGGTTAAGCAGGCGTGTGTTAAGGAGCGCTGTTTGGCAGGTTCTGTTTCGGGGGACGCATGACTCGACCTTTGCCTCTCCTGAGCCCATTGGGGAATTGCAGCGATGAGACAAAATTTAAATTGGGAGAAAAAATAAATAAAATTCAAATAAATAAAAATATCCCAAGCAGGGCTACAGCAACTTACAGAGAGGGTCAGGCTCATTAGGCTTTGTGGTTGCCAACCTGGTTTGGGTGTCCTTGGCAGAACGGGGTCGCTGTAACCAAGTGATCACACGTCAGTCTGGGCAAGAGGGGTTCCGTGGAGTTTTATGAACATCAATGCAGACACACAGTGAATTTTGATGATTTTGGCCAAAGTGGTCAAGCCTCCAACGGGCCTCCGCAATGCACACACGTAGCCTTCTTCATCATTCTCGCCACTGCCAGAGAGAAGACAGAGAAGAAATCACCATTTTTCTCTTATATCGTTTTACATGACACTTTTGTGGTAATAAAATATAGAGTAGCAGTCAAACATTTGGACACACCTACTCATTCATGGGTTATTCTTTTTTTTTTACTATTTTCTATATTGTAGAATAATAGTGAAGACATCAAATCTATGAAATAACACATATGGAACCAAAAAAGTGTTAACCAAAAAAATAAGATTCTTCAAAGTAGCCACCCTTTGCCTTGATGACAGCTTTGCACACTCTCGGTTTTCTCAACCAGCTTCATGAGGTAATCACCTGGAAAGCATTTAAATTAGCAGGTGTGCCTTGTTCAAAGTTAATTTGTGGAATTTCTGTCCTTAATGTGTTTGAGACAATCAGTTTTTTTGTGACAAGGTAGAGGTGGTATACAGAAGATAGCCCTATTTGTAAAAGACCAAGTCCATATTATGGCAAGAACAGCTCAAATAAGCAAAGAGGAACTACAGTCCATCATTAATTTAAGACATGAAGGTCAGTCAATCCGGAAAATTTCAAGAATTTTTAAGGTTTCTTCATCAAGTGATGAAACTGGCTCTCATGAGGACCGCCACAGGAAAGGAAGAATTACCTCTGCTGCAGAGGATAAGTTCATTAGAGTTACCAGCCTCAGAAATTGAAGCCCAAATAAATGATTATCGAGTAAAAGACACATCTCAACATCAACTGTTCAGATGAGACTGTGTGAATCAGGCCTTCATGGTCGAATTGCTGCAATTGCTGACCACGACTCCATTTTGTTGCTCCCAGCTGAGCGACTAGTCAAGGACCATATCACCTCCACCCTACCTGACAGCCTATACCCACTCCAACTTGCTTACCGCCCCAATAGGTCCACAGACGATGCAATCGCATTCACACTGCACACTGCCCTAACCCATCTGGACAAGAGGAATACCTATGTAAGAATGCTGTTCATCGACTACAGCTCAGCATTTAACACCATAGTACCCTCCAAACTCGTCATTAAGCTCGAGACCCTGGGTCTCGATCCCGCCCTGTGCAACTGGGTTCTGGACTTCACCCAGGTGGTGAGGGAAAGTAACAACATCTCCAACCCGCTGATCCTCTACACTGGGGCCCCACAAGGGTGCGTTCTCAGCCCTATCTTGTACTCCCTGTTCACCCATGACTGCGTGGCCATGCACGCCTCCAACTCAATCATCAAGTTTGCAGACGAAACTACAGTGGTAGGCTTGATTACCAACAACGACGAGACGGCCTACAGGGAGGAGGTGAGGGCCCTCGGAGTGTGGTTTCAGGAAAATAACCTCACACTCAATGTCAACAAAGCAAAGGAGATGATCTTGGACTTCAGGAAACAGCAGAGGGAGCATCCCCCATCCACATCGACAGGACAGTAGTGGAGAGGGTGGAAGTTCCTCGGCGTACACATCACGGACAAACTGAAATGGTCCACCCACACAGACAGCCTGGTGAAGAAGGCGCAGCAGCGCCTCTTCAACCTCAGGAGGCTGAAGAAATTTGGCTTGTCACCAAAAACACTCACAAACTTTTACAGATGCACAATCGAGAGCATCCTGTCGGGCTGTATCATCGCCTGGTACGGCAACTGCTCCGCCCACAACCGTACGGCTCTCTAGAGGGTAGTGAGGTCTGCACAACGCATCACCGGGGGTAAACTACCTGCCCTCCAGGACACCTACACCACCCGATGTCACAGGAAGGCCAAAAAGTCATGAAGGACAACAACCACCCGAGCCACTGCCTGTTCACCCCGTTATCATTCAGAAGGTGAGGTCAGTACAGGTGCATCAAAGCGGGGACCGAGAGACTGAAAAACAGCTCTATCTCAAGGCCATCAGACTGTTAACTTCTTATGGCTGCAAGGGGCAGTATTGAGTAGCCAGTTAAATCGTGCCCATTTCAAACGGCCTCGTACTCAATTCTTGCTCGTACAATATGCATATTATTATTAGTATTGGATAGAAAACACTCTCTAGTTTCTAAAACCGTTTGAATTATTTCTCTGAGTGAAACAGAACTCATTCTGCAGCACATTTCCTGACCAGGAAGTGGAATGTCAGAAATCGATGCTCTGTTCAACTTCCTGCCTATACATGGGCATGATACGTAAGAGTCTACGTACACTTCATACACCTTCCCCTGGTTGTCAAGAGGCGGTGAGAGAAGAAATTTCGTGTTTATCTTGGTCTGAGGTGGAATTAAAGCTCTTTGTATGACGTGACCGTCCATTTCCTGTTTCTGGAGCGCACGAAAGGGGACATGGATTTGCCTTCTGTTTAGCTGTCGTTATGGACGACTAACATCTCCGGTTTAGATTTTATTTGATACATGTGACCATATCATCGTAAAGTATGTTTTTTCAATATAGTTTAATCAGATTATTGAAATTTTTTCGGGAGTTTTGCCGTGTTCCGTTCTCTGACTTTGTTGACGTTGGAGAGATCCGTGCCACTTGGCAAGTGCCCATGCTAAATCAAGAGGGAAATTTGCCGTTCCAGATCCAAACAACGACTGTTCTGGACAAAGGACACCTTGTCCAACATTCTGACGGAAGATCACCAAAAGTAAGAAACATTTTATGATGCTATTTCTAATATCTGTCGTGCATGTGAACTGGTCGTCGGCGCCCAAGTGTTTCTGGCTATTGTGGCTACGCTAATATAACGCTATATTGTGTTTTCGCTGTAAAACACTTGATAAATCGGAAATATTGTCTGGAATCACAAAATGCCTGTCTTTCAATTGCTGTACACTATGTATTTTTCAGAAATGTTTTATGATGAGTATTTAGTTATTTGGCGTTGGTGTCTGTAATTTTTCTGTCTGCTTTCGGTGCAATTTCTGACTGTAGTTGCAATGTAAACTATGATTTATACCTGAAATATGCACATTTTTCTAACAAAACATATGCTATACAATAAATATGTTATCAGACTGTCATCTGATGAAGTTGTTTCTTGGTTAGTGGCTATTTATATCTTTATTTGGTCGAATTTGTGATAGCTACTGATGGAGTAAAAAACTGATGGAGTAAGAAAAGTGGTGTCTTTTGCTAACGTGGTTAGCTAATAGATTTACATATTGTGTCTTCCCTGTAAAACATTTTAAAAATCGGACATGTTGGCTTGATTCACAAGATGTGTACCTTTCATATGCTGTATTGGACTTGTTAATGTGTGGAAGTTAAATATTTTAAAAATATATATTTTGAATTTCGCGCCCTGCACTTTGAGCTGGCTGTTGTCATAAGTGTACCGACGTCGGGCTTGCACGCCAAACAGGTTAAACAGCCACCACTAACATTGAGTGGCTGCTGCCAATATACTGACTCAACTCTAGCCACTTAAATAATGGAAAAATGTATGTAATAAATGTATCACTAGCCACTTTAAACAATGCCACTTTATATAATGTTTACATACCCTACATTACTCATCTCATATGTATATACTGTACTCTATACCATCTACTGCATCTTGCCTATGCCGTTCGGCCATCACTCAGTCATATATTTTTATGTACATTCTCATTCATTCCTTTACACTTGTGTGAATAAGGTAGTTGTTGTGAAATTGTTAGGTTAGATTACTTGTTAGATATTACTGCATCGTCAGAACTAGAAGCACAAGCATTTCACTGTGTATGTGTATGTGACAAATAAAATGTGATTTGATTTGATTTGAGTGCGAGGGAGAGAGACAGAGTTAGAGAGAGAGAAGGTGAGAGGTAGTGTGAGGGACAGAGAGAGTTAGAGAGGGAGTGTGAGGGAGAGACTTACATCCAGAACACAACATCAACAGCCACACCCCCACCCCAACCAATCAACACCCCCCCAAGTCAACCATGCCCACACCCCATTTAGGCCCCCTCAGATCAGACTTATGCCCCTCCCGCTCACCCCATGCACCCCACCCCCGCAAAGAGGGCCTCAACATGGAAGTCACACATACGCCCAGGCAGTGAGTGGGAAAACAGGCCCAACCCCCACTCTTACAATAGCCCAAGCCAATGGCATGTACCAGATGCTCAGCAGGCTCTGCTCACACTTACTGGTCTGAGGCCAAACCACACGACCAACAACATTGGACACTTTATGGAAGGCAAAGCCCTCACTATCTCATCCTGGAATATCCAAGGCCTGAGGTAATCTGCCTTTGGCCTAAAGAGCTGGAACCCGGACTTCACCAAAGAAATAGGTAATACAGACATTGTCATCCTACAAGAAACCTGGTATAGAGGAGACGGACCCACTGGTTGCCCTCTAGGTTACAGAGAGCTGGTAGTCCCATCCACCAAACTACCAGGTGTGAAACAGGGAAGGGACTACGGGGGTATGCTAATTTGGTATAGAGCAGACCTAACTCACTCCATTAAATTAATCAAAACGGGAACATTTTACATTTGGCTAGAAATTCAAAAGGAAATTATCTTAACAGAGAAAAATGTCCTCCTGTTTGCTACCTATATCCCCCCACTAGAATCTCCATACTTTAATGAAGACAGCTTCTCCATCCTGGAGGGGGAAATAAATAATTTCCAGGCCCAGGGACATGTTCTAGTCTGTGACGACCTAAAACCCAGAACCGGACAAGAACCTGACACCCTCAGCACACAGGGGGACACACACCTGCTTTCAGGTGACAGCATTCCCTCCCCCATATGCCCCCTAGGCACAACTATGACAACATAACCAACAAAAACGGGTCACAACTCCTGCAGCTCGGTCGCACGCTGGGTATGTACAAAGTCAATGGTAGGCTTCGAGGGGACTCCTATGGTAGGTACACCTATAGCTCATCTCTTGGCAGTAGTACTGTAGAGTACTTTATCACTGACCTCAACCCAGCGTCTCTCAGAGCGTTCACAGTCAGCCCACTGACACCCCTATCAGACCACAGCAAAATCACAGTTCTACTTGTACAGAGCAATACTCAATCATGAGGCATCGAAGCCAAAGAACTGAGTAAAATTAAGACATGCTATAGAAGGAAGAATTTCAGTTTGGAAACCTACCAAAAAACAATTAGGCAACCACAAATTCAATCCCTTTTAGACAATTTCCTGTGTAAATTTGGCAGTAGAAAATGTGAACAGTATATTTGACCGAAGAAAAACCAAAGAACATGAATAACAATGACAAATGGTTTGATGAAAAATGCAAAAACCTAAGAAATATATTGAGAAACGTATCCAACCAAAAACATAGAGACCAAGAAAACCTGAGTCTACTCCTTCACTGTGGTGAATCACTAAAACAATACAGAAATACACTATGGAAAAAGAAGGAACAGCACATCAGAAATCAGCTCATTGTAACTGAAGAATCCATAGACTCTAACCACTTCCTGGAAAATTGGAAAAAACTAAACAAATGGAGATGTATGGGTAAACCACTTTTAAAATCTTTTTGGCTCTAAAACAAAGAACAAACAGCAAAAACATATACATGATCAAATACAAATCTTAGAATCAGAACAGTTAAAGACTACCAGAACCCACTGGATTCTCCAATTTCCTTGAATGAACTACAGGACAAAATACAAACCCTCCAACCCTAAAAGGCATGTGGTGTTGATGGTATTCTCAATGAAATGATCAAATATACAGACAACAAATTCCAATTGGCTATACTAAAACTCTTTAACATCATCCTCAGCTCTGGCATCTTCCCCAATATTTGGAACCAATGACTGATCACTCCAATCCACAAAAGTGGAGACAAATTTGACCCCAATAACTACCGTGGGATATGCGTCAACAGCAACTTTGGGAAAATCCTCTGCATTATAATTAACAGCAGACTCGTACATTTCCTCAGTGAAAACAATGTACTGAGCAAATGTCAAATTGGCTTTTTACCAAATTACCGTACAACAGACCATTGTCCAAGTCTTCTCATGCTTTGTTGATTTCAAAAAAGCCTTCGACTCAATTTGGCATGAGGGTCTGCTATACAAATTGATGGAAAGTGGTGTTGGGGGTAAAACATACGATATTATAAAATCTGTGTACACAAACAACAAGTTTGCGGTTAAAATAGGCAAAAAACACACACATTTCTTCCCACAGGGCCGTGGGGTGAGGCAGGGATGCAGCTTAAGCCCCACCCTCTTCAACATATATATCAACGAATTAGCACGGGCACTAGAAAAGTCTGCAGCACCCGGCTTCACCCTAATAGAATCTGAAGTCAAATGTCTACTGTTTGCTGATGATCTGGTGCTTCTGTCACACACCAAGGAGGGCCTACAGCAGCACCTAGATCTTCTTCACAGATTCTGCCAGACTTGGGCCCTGACAGTAAATCTCAGTAAGACCAAAATAATGGTGTTCCAAAAAAGGTCCAGTCGCCAGGACCACAAATACAAATTCCATCTAGACACCGTTGCCCTAGAGCACACAAAAAACTATACATACCTTGGCCTAAACATCAGCGCCACAGGTAACTTCCACTGTGTGAACGATCTGAGAGACAAGGCAGATAGGCATTCTATGCCATCAAAAGGAACATAAAATTCAACATGCCAATTAGGATCTGGCTAAAAATACTTGAATGAGTTAGAGAACCCATTGCCCTTTATGGTTGTAAGGTCTGGGGTCCGCTCACCAACCAAGAATTCACAAAATGGGACAAACACCAAATTGAGACTCTGCATGCAGAATTCTGCAAAAGTATTCTCTGTGTACAACGTAGAACACCAAATAATGCATGCAGAGCAAAATTAGGCCGATACCCGCTAATTATCAAAATCCAGAAAAGAGCCGTTAACCTGTTGAGGACAGAGGGCGCTGTTTTCACTTTGGGGGAAAATCGTGCCCAACTTAAACGGCCTCGTACTCAATTCTGGCTTGTACAATATGCATATTATTATTACTATTGGATAGAAAACACTCTCTAGTTTCTAAAACCGTTTGAATTATATCTGTGAGTAAAACAGAACTCAAGTTGGAGCAAACTTCCTGACAGGAAGTGGAAAATCTGAAATCGATGCTCTGTTCTAGGGCCTGCCTATAAAAGGGCTTCATATATATCGTATACATGCACTTCATACGTCTTCCACTAGATGTCGACAGGCAGTGAGAGAAGAAATGGAGTGTATAACTTGATCTGGGGTCGAATAAAAGCTCTCGGCATGACGTGTCACCAGTTTTCTGGAGAGCGTGTGAAGGGACCTGGTTTTGCCTTCTGAAATGCTGCCGTTATAGACGACTAATATCTCCGGCTTTGATTTTATTTGATACATGTGTCAATATCATCGTAAAGTATGTTTTTTCAATATAGTTTTATTAGATTATTGAAATTTATTCGGGACGTTAGGCGTGTTGCGTTGTGTGCCTTTGTTCAGGAAGGAGAGCTTTGCGCTACTTTGCTAGCTTTCCGTGCTAATTGACTGGAGAAGAGGACATTCTAAATCCAAACAACGATTGTTCCCGACAAAGGACCCCTTGTACAACATTCTGATGAAAGATCATCAAAAGTAGGACCCATTTTATGATGCTATTTCATATATCTGTCGAACATGTGAAATAGTCGTTTGCGCCCAGATTTTGGGTACTCTCTCGCTATACCTAAGCTGGATGTCGTAATGAAGTTATTTTTAGAATTCTAACACGGTGATTGCATTAAGAACTAGTGTATCTATCATTTCCTATACAACATGTATTTTTTAGTAACGTTTATGTATAGTTATTTGGTCAGAATAGTTGAGTGCCATAAAAATATCCGCACATTCTGGGAAAAAGATGCTACGTTAGCACAATGTATAACCACTGATTTCAGCTCTAAATATGCACATTTTCGAACAAAACATAAGTGTATGTATAACCTGATGTTATAGGACTGTCATCTGATGAAGCTTATCAAGGTTAGTCAAAAATTATATATCTTTTGCTGGTTTATTCGCTACCGCTAACGTGCCTATTGCTATCGCTAACGTGCCTTGATGAATGAATGCGGTAGTGTGGTAGGCTATTGTAGTAAGCTAATATAATGCTATATTGTGTTTTCGCTGTAAAACACTTAAAAAATCGGAAATATTGGCTGGATTCACAAGATGTTTGTCTTTAATTTGCTATACACCATCGATTTTTCAGAAATGTTTTATGATGAGTATTTAGGTATTTGACGTTGGTGTCTGTAATTACTCTGGCTGCTTCGGTCCTATTTGTGACGGTAGCTGTGATGGTAGATGCAATGTAAAACTGATTTATACCTCAAATATGCACATTTTTTGAACAAAACATAGATTTATTGTATAACATGTTATAAGACTGTCATCTGATGAAGTTGTTTCTTGGTTAGTTTGGTTGGTTCTTGGTTAGTTAGGTTGGCTTTGTGCATGCTACCTGTGCTGTGAAAAATGTCTGTCCTTTTTTGTATTTGGTGGTGAGCTAACATAAATATATGTGGTGTTTTCGCTGTAAAACATTTTAAAAATCGGACATGTTGACTGGATTCACAAGATGTGTATCTTTCATTTGCTGTATTGGACTTGTTAATGTGTGAAAGTTAAATATTTCTAAAAAATATCTTTTGAATTTCGCGCTCTGCCTTTTCAGTGGAATGTGGGAGGAGTTCCGCTAGCGGAACGCCGGAGCCAGACAGGTTAAATTCTACAACCACCTAAAAGGAAGTGATTCCCAAACCTTCCATAACAAAGCCATCACCTACAGAGAGATGAACCTGGAGAAGAGTCTCCTAAGCAAGCTGGTCCTGGGGCTCTGGTCACAAACACAAACACCCCACAGAGCCCCAGGACAGCAACACAATTAGACCCAACCAAATCATGAGAAAACAAAAAGATAATTACTTGACACATTGGAAAGAATTTACAAAAGAACAGAGCAAACTAGAATGCTATTTGGCCCTAAACAGAGAGTACACAGTGACAGAATACCTGACCACTGTGACTGACCCAAACTTAAGGAAAGTTTTGACTATGTACAGACTCAGTGAGCCTTGCTTTTGAGAAAGGCCGCCATAGGCAGACCTGGCTCTCAAGAGAAGACAGGCTATGTGCACACTTCCCACAAAATGAGGTGGAAACTGAGCTGCACTTCCTAACCTCCTGCCAAATGTATGACCATATTAGAGACACATATTTCCCTCAGATTACACAGACACAAAGAATTCGAAAACAAACCCAATTTTGATAAACTCCCATATCAACTGGGTGAAATACCACAGTGTGCCATCACAGCAGCAAGATTTATGACCTGCTGCCACAAGAAAAGGGCAACCAGTGCAGAACAAACACCATTGTAAATACAACCCATATTTATGCTTATTTATTTTCCCTTTTGTACTTAACCATTTTTGTACATCGTTACAACACTGTATATATACATAATATGACATTTGTAATGTCTTTTTTTGAAACTTCTGTATGTGTAATGTTTACTGTTAATTTTTATTGTTTATTTCACTTTTGTATATTATCTACCTCACTTGCTTTGGCAATGTTAACATATATTTCCCATGCCAATAAAGCCCCTTGAATTGAACTGAGAGAGAGAGTTAGAGAGGGAGGGAGTGTGAGGTAGGGATTAAGAAAATGATGGGGTGGGGATGGAAAGAGGCTACACACCTGTATATCTAGCAGCCAGGTCGTTCAAGATTGAACTCGAAATTCGTGAAATGCCTTCAAAACCGGCCACTGGGGGCAAAAGTGAGCTATTTTACTATCAAGTAGGCTATGGATCGAAAGGTGGAACGACACAGAGCAGCAGGCGCAACAAAAACACTTTGGAATTTGACGTTTGGAGAATGTGGATACACGTCTAATTCTGCAGTGAGACTGTGAGAGCGTGTTGATATCTAGACACACACACACACACACACACACACACACACACACACACACACACACACACACACACACACACACACACACACACACGTGTGTAAGTAATTAGGCCGCTCTGGGATTGTTGAGAAAGAAACACAGCCTACAACCAGTCAATGGATAAAGGATTACTACTTGACGGAGAAACATTAGAAACATTCTGAAAATGTAATTTCCCATCCCGTGGCTATGTATGTAAACTATCATCCTGTACTGTCTTGTTCTACAGAAAAGTATTAAAGTGCCTGTAATTTCCCATCCCGTGGCTATGTATGTAAACTATCATCCTGTACTGTCTTGTTCTCCAGAAAAGTATTAAAGTGCCTGTAATTTCAGACTCAGAGGTGAATGAAGTAGCCGAATGAAAATCATTAATGTGTGTATCTCTCTCTGTCTCTGTCTCTGTCTCTGTCTCTGTCTCTGTCTCTGTCTCTCTCTCTCTCTCTCTCTCCATCTCTCTCTCTCCATCTCTCTCTCTCCCTCTCTCTCTCTCTCTCTCTCTCCCCATCTCTCTCCCCATCTCTCTCTCCATCTCTCTCTCTCCCTCCTTCTCTCTCTCTCTCTCTCTTTCTCTCTCTCTCTCTCTCTCTCTCTCTCTCTCTCTCGCTCTCTCTCTCTCTCTCTCTCTCTCCCCATCTCTCTCTCTCTATCTCTCTCTCTCTCTCCCCCCATCTCTCTCTCTCTCTCTCTCTCTCAATTCAATTCAATTCAATTCAATTGACTTTATTGACATGGCAAGTTCATTATTACTTACATTGTCAAAGTATACATTTTGAAAAATAAAAATCAAATATATATGTATATATATACAAAATATATATATATTCATATATAAATAAATGGTGGGACCAACAGCAATAATAACAGTAGTAGTGGACATGGGATTACCATTAACAACAACTACAACAACAATATTAATCAGAACAACAATAAATTAAAGCAACAGTAGTAGACCAGTGTCAATATGACTTGAGAAGACATATGACCTGGTATGAAAGACAAAACAAAACTAAGCTAAATGGGAAATATTATCAACATTACTTTGCATTTTTCACTGGCTGTCCCTCAGGTTGTGGCAGGAGGACACATATTTGGCTGCCAAAACTGCACATTTTGGCTTTTCACCCAATAAATATTTGATTTTTTCTTCATCTTTTATAGTTTCAAATTCTTTGTATTGAGTTATAATTTTGGGAAAGAAATATGCTCTTAGGTCTGAGTATTTGTCACAGTGTAGTAGGAAATGCACCTCTGTCTCTACCTCTCCCCTGGAGCAGAGTGAGCACAGCCTGTCCTCTCTGGGCAGCCAGGTTTGTCTGTGACGACCGGTCTCTATAGCCAGACTGTGCTCACTGAGTCTGTACCTAGTCAATGTTTTCCTCAGTTTTCTATCAGTCACAGTGGTCAGATAGTCTGCCACCATGTACTGTCTGTTTAGAGCCAAATAGCATTGAAGTTTACTTTGATTTTTTGTGGTGTCTTTCCAATAGGTTATATATTTTTCTTTTTGTTTTGTGATGATTTGGTTGGGCCAGATTTTCTGAGGGCTGTCCCGAGGCTCTATGGGGTTGGTTTGGGTTGGTGAACTGAGCCTCAGAACCAGCTGGCTGAGGGGACTCTTCTCTGGTTTCATCTCTTGACATTGTAGAGCTGTGTGATGGAATGTTTTAGGGTCACTTGTTTTTAGATGGTTGTAAAATTTGATGGCTCTTTTTTCTATTCGAATGAGGAGGGGGTATTGGCCCAATTCTGCCCTACATGCGTTATTTGGAGTTTTTCTTTGTACTTGCAATACAGTCTTGCAAAACTCTGCATGCAATATTTCAGTTGGATGTTTGTCCCATTTAGTAAATTCATTATTAGAGAGTGGACCCCATACTTCACTGCCATATAGAGCAATTGGTTCTATAACTGATTGAAAAATTTTGAGCCAGATTCTAATTGGAATTTCAATTTTGATGTTCCTTTTAATGGCATAGAATGCTCTTCTTGCTTTGTCTCTCAGCTCATTCACAGCCATGTGAAAGCTACCTGTGTTGCTGATATTTAGTCCTAGATATGTGTAGTTTTTGGTGTGTTCTAATAGAACTGTGTCCAAATAGAATTTATATTTGTCATCCTTATTTCCCGACCTTTTTTGGAATATCATTATATTTGTTTTTTTTAGGTTAACGGTCAGAGCCCAGGTCTGACAGAACCTGTGAAGACGATCTAGGTGCTGCTGTAACCCCTCTTTAGTGGGAGACAGCAGCACCAGGTCATCTGCGTACAGCAGACACTTGATTTCAGTGTTGTGTAGGGTGAAACCAGGTGCTGCCGATTCTTCTAATGTTTTTGCCAATTCATTAATGTAGATGTTAAATAATGTTGGACTTATTGGGCAGCCCTGTTTCACTCCCCGCCCCTGAGAGAAGAAGTCTGTTTGCTTGTTGCCAATTTTAACCGCACATTTGTTTTTAGTGTACATTGATTTAATAAAATCATATGTTTTCCCTCCAATACCACTTTTTATCAGTTTATAAAAAAGACCTTCGTGCCAAATTGAATCAAATGCTTTCTTGAAATCTACAAAACACGAGTAGATTTTGCCTTTGTTTTGGTTAACTTGTTTATCAATTAGAGTGTGGAGGGTGTAAATGTGGTCTGTTGTACGATAATTTTTTAGAAATCCAATCTGGCTTCTGCTCAGGACGTTGTGTTCGTCAAGGAAATGATGTAGTCTGCTATTTATAATACTGCAGAGAATTTTCCCCAAGTTGCTGTTAACGCAAATTCCTCTGTAATTATTTGGGTCAAATTTGTCTCCATTTTTATAGATTGGTGTGATCAATCCCTGGTTCCAAATATCGGGGAAAATACCTGCAGTGAGGATAATGTTGAAGAGTTTGAGTATAGCCAATTTGAATTTGTGGTCTGTATATTTGATCATTTCATTTAAAATACCATCAGCACCACAGGCCTTTTTGGGTTGGAGATTGCATAGTTTTTCCAATAATTCTTCTTCTGTAATTGGGGTATCTACAGGATTCTGATAGTCTTTGACTGCTAATTCAAGGATTTGTAATTTTTCTTGTATATCTTTTTGTTCTGGGCTCTTTGTTATATTGCTGTAGAGGTTTGCAAAGTGATTTCTCCACATATCCCCATTTTGGATAGCCAATTCCTCATGATGAGGTTTGTTTAATTTATTCCAATTCTCCCAGAAGTGGTTTGATTCTATGGATTCCTCAATTCCAACCAGCTGATTTCTAATGTGCTGTTCCTTTTTTGTTCTTAGGGTGCGTTTGTATTGCTTCAGTGTTTCCCCATATTGAAGGCGTATATTTTTGTTGTCTGGTTCTCTGTGTTTTTGATTAGATATATTTCTCAATGACTTTCTTAGATTTTTGCAATCATTATCAAACCATTTTTCATTATCTGTTATTTTTGGTTTGCTCTTATGCTTCTTTAGATTAGCCAAGGAGGCTAATTTGTCAAATATAAAGTTTATGTTCCTAACGGCCAAATTTACACCTTCATTGCTGAAGGAGAATGTTAAGGCTAAAAAGTTGTCCAGGAGAGATTGTATTTTTTGGCTACTAATTGCTTTTTGGTAGATGTCTGTACTGTTTGCACTCCATCTATAGGCTTGTTTAGTACCATGTAATTTATTGGGCCGTGATGCTTCATGGTTGGGTTCTGCTCTTCTCAGATACACTGTGATTTTACTGTGGTCTGACAGAGGTGTTAGTGGGCTGACTGTGAAGGCTCTGAGAGACTCTGGGTTTAGGTCGGTGAGGAAGTAGTCTACAGTGCTGCTGCCAAGGGATGAGCTGTAGGTGTACCTACCAAAAGAGTCTCCTCTCAGCCTGCCATTGACTATGTACAGACCCAGTGTTCGACAGAGCCTCAGGAGCTGTACTCCGTTTTTGTTTTTCACTTTGTCATAGTTGTTTCTGTGGGGGTATGTGGGGAGGGAAAGGTTATTGCTTCCTGGTAGGTGTTTATCCCCATGACTGTTAATAGTGTCTTGTTCTTCTGCTGTTCTAGCATTCAGGTCTCCACAGACCAGTACGTTGCCTTGGGCCTGAAAGTGACTAATCTCCCCCTCTAGAATGGAGAAGCTCTCTTCATTGAAGTAGGGTGACTCTGAGGGGGGAATGTATGTGGCACAGAGGAAGACGTTTTTATCTGTCAAGATAGCCTCCTTGTTGATTTTTAACCAGATAAAGAATTCTCCTGTTTTGATCAATTCGATTGAATTAATTAGTTCAGATTTATACCATATTAACATTCCCCCTGAGTCTCTGCCCTGTTTGATTCCTTTTAATTTAGTGGATGGTATGATTATCTCCCTATAACCTAGTGGACAGCCAGTGGAAACATCACCTCTGCACCATGTTTCCTGTAGTACTACAATATCAACATCATCAATTTCTTTCAGGAAGTCTGGGTTTCTGCTCTTTAGCCCAAAAGCAGAGGACTTCAATCCTTGTATATTCCAACATGCAACGTAAAAAGACTTCATAACTTTTTTTTCTTTTTCTTTTCTTTACCTTTCAAAATGAGACAAACATTCAGAATCCAAGAAGAACCATTAAAACAGGATTTTTCAATTAAAGTAAACTCTTATTTTGCAAATGTGATTTGTTTATCATTTAAGATAGAATTTGTGTCATGCCACTTGGGTGGATGTAGTGTGAGGATGGTGGTGTTCTTGTGCTCATCTTACCATGACCCTCGGCCTATCACATGTGAGCATAGTAGACTCAGCATTTGTTTAATGTCACTCATTTGGTTGGTGGGGGCTGGGCCAGTTGCTCCTCTCACAGCCTGTGCGTAGCTCTGCCTGCTGGGCTGTGGCTCCTCCAGGTGTGGGTCTGCGGTGGGGAGGAGGGGGGTGGTAGGCCTCATCTGGGTGGCTCTGAAGCTGGGCTGGGGTGGTCTGTGCTGCGCTGGCTGTGGTGGGCATTGAGGTTGGTGGTGCTGTGGTCGTGGCTGGGGGGTCCAGGGTGCTGGTCCGGGGTGTTGTCTCGGTGATCTCGGCGGGGTGGAGATTGCTCCGCTGTTCCTGGGTGGAGAGGTCGGGCTGCGGTTTAAAGCGACGTCCTTGAGAGTCTTGGCAAGGATGGGGACTGTCTCCCTGTACAGGTGAACATGGTCATAGAGACAGTCCAGATCGAGGGTGGGATGGTGGGCCAGGTGTACATTGGGTCGCAGGGCACAGTCCCGGGATAGGCTGGCGTTTATTCTTTGGATTGTGGCAGGGTGGAAGTCCCTCCTCTGTAGAAGGGTTGACACTATGATTCTTGAGTTGGGGAAGATTGCGGAGGCCTTCTCAATCACTCCCCGTAGTGAAGTCGCCACCCTCTCCTGCTGAGCACGCAGGTCGTTGCTTCCGGTATGTATGATTATGTGGCTTGGCGACCCGAGATGGTTCTTATCAAGCAGCTCCATGGCACTCTGCGTTGTTGGGCACCACACCTTTCTCGTTTTGTGTCTAGGGAAAAGTTTCTTCTCCTGGACATACTTCCCATTTGAGTCCATTAACAGGACGATGTCAGCCAGTGTTTCTTCTGGACTGGGGGGGGCAGAGTGGGGGCTGGTGGGTGTTGGAGCTGGGGTGTGGCTGGTCTGTGTCGGTGCCACTGTCAGTGGGAGGCTGTTCTGTGGGTTGGGGAGGAGGGGTGCAGCAGGCAGGGCTGGGGAAGTCTGGCTGGTTGAGCTGGGCTCCTCTGCTGTGTGAGGGCAGGTCATAGGGTGGTGATCTATCTGCTCCTGCAGCCTGTCCTCTGCTCTCTTTCTCTCCTGCAGCTCCTCTCAGTGTGGTCAGCTCCTTATTGCTGCTCTGCCTGTCTTTTTGGAGCTCTCTCACCTCCTGTGTTAGATCAGCCAGCTCTCTCTTGAGTCCGTCTCTCTCTTGCTGAACCTCTTTCAGCTGTGTTGCAAGGCTGCTGTCCTGCTCTGTCCTCACCTTGGTTAGGAGCTCCTCTAAGGTGTGGTTGTCTGGTTGCTGCTTGCTCACGCTCTCCCTGAGCAGGACCACCTCCCCCTCCAGTTTGGTGAACTCATCCCTCATGGCAGCCATGGTGGTGAGGAGGGCCTGAGCCTGCTCTGCACTGAGGGGGTCGCTCTCCTCCTGGGGCGTGTCCTCCACTATGGTGGGAAGAGAGGTGCTGGATGTGCCCTTTTGGGTGGGGAGGGTAGGGGTGAGGGTGGTGCTGGTGGAGTTTGTCTTGTGGGAGGGCATGTCACTGGTGGTGTTCTTCTCTCTCTCCGCTCTCTCCTTAATGGTCTGAAAGTCTGTTTCAAACAGCCTGATGTTACCTTGCACCATGACAGTCCCAGTCTTGTAGAGGTTGATTGTTATCATGGTGCTGTCAGGGTCGTCTGTCTCTTTGATTTTCAGCTTCCACCCATTACAGATTCCCTCTTTCTTTATGCATGGGTAGTGAGAGCAGACTGCTGAGCGCCATGCATTTGGCTGGTCAGTGAGAAAGATGAGATTACTCACGTCACCGTTTTTGTAGAGGTCTGCAAAAAGGGTTTCTGGCCTTTCCTCTAGTAGTTTCTGTTTGAAAGCTTTCCTCATTGTGTCATTTTTGGCCTTTTTTGTGTAGAGAATGGATTCTGCGCTGAGGGGGAGTAGGGACATGGTGTCTGTGCGCTCTGCTACTACCGCTGCTGCTGCGCTGTTCTGCTGCCCCGTTGCCATGGCAACCGATTTGTTCGTCTGCTGTTCGCGCTACTTTAGTTCAAAAAACAGCAAAAAGAGTGAAAAATCCTCACACAAAAAACTGAAGATATGTTTACAGTTAGTCCGTGCTCCTTTTTGGTTTTCTCACTCAGTTTGGTCGTTTGATGTAGTTGTATTAACTGCCCTTGCTAGGTTTGTTCTAGCTCGTTTCTTCTGGCTAGCTTGTTAGTCTGCTGGCTAGGTCTTTGTTGTGTAGCTAGCTAGCTATACTCAAAACGTCTTAACTTGAGGCGCAAAGTTACTTTTTTTTCTATTCTGAATGAATAGAGTTGTTGTTCATCACTTCTTGTCTGGAATTCTTCTTCGATTAGAGTGTTTATCTCATTCTAAAAACCAAAAATTCAAATATATCAGGAGCTCATGTTGAGCATGACTCTCTCTCTCTCTCTCTCTCTCTCTCTCTCTCTCTCTCTCTCTCTCTCTCTCTCTCCATCTCTCTCTCTCTCTCTCTCTCTCTCTCTCTCTCAATTCAATTCAATTCAATTCAAGGGGCTTTATTGGCATGGGAAACATGTGTTAACATTGCCAAAGCAAGTGAGGTAGATATTATACAAAAGTGAAATAAACAATACAAATTAACAGTAAACATTACACATACAGAAGTTTCAAAACAATAAAGACATTACAAATGTTATATTATATATATACAGTGTTGTAACAATGTACAAATGGTTAAAGTACACAAGTTAAAATAAATAAGCATAAATATGGGTTGTATTTACAATGGTGTTTGTTCTTCACTGGTTGCCCTTTTCTTGTGGCAACAGGTCACAAATCTTGCTGCTGTGATGGCACACTGTGGAATTTCTCCCAGTAGATATGGGAGTTTATCAAAATTGGATTTGTTTTCAAATTCTTTGTGGATCTGTGTAATCTGAGGGAAATATGTCTCTCTAATATGGTCATACATTGGGCAGGAGGTTAGGAAGTGCAGCTCAGTTTCCACCTCATTTTGTGGGCAGTGTGCACATAGCCTGTCTTCTCTTGAGAGCCATGTCTGCCTACGGCGGCCTTTCTCAATAGCAAGGCTATGCTCACTGAGTCTGTACATAGTCAAAGCTTTCCTTAAGTTTGGGTCAGTCACAGTGGTCAGGTATTCTGCCACTGTGTACTCTCTGTTTAGGGCCAAATAGCATTCTAGTTTGCTCTGTTTTTTTGTTAATTCTTTCCAATGTGTCAAGTAATTATCTTTTTGTTTTCTCATGATTTGGTTGGGTCTAATTGTGCTGTTGTCCTGGGGCTCTGTGGGGTGTGTTTGTGTTTGTGAACAGAGCCCTAGGACCAGCTTGCTTAGGGGACTCTTCTCCAGGTTCATCTCTCTGTAGGTGATGGCTTTGTTATGGAAGGTTTGGGAATCGCTTCCTTTTAGGTGGTTGTAGAATTTAACGGCTCTTTTCTGGATTTTGATAATTAGTGGGTATCGGCCTAATTCTGCTCTGCATGCATTATTTGGTGTTCTACGTTGTACACGGAGGATATTTTTGCAGAATTCTGCATGCAGAGTCTCAATTTGGTGTTTGTCCCATTTTGTGAAATCTTGGTTGGTGAGCGGACCCCAGACCTCACAACCATAAAGGGCAATGGGCTCTATGACTGATTCAAGTATTTTTAGCCAGATCCTAATTGGTATGTTGAAATTTATGTTCCTTTTGATGGCATAGAAGGCCCTTCTTGCCTTGTCTCTCAGATCGTTCACAGCTTTGTGGAAGTTACCTGTGGTGCTGATGTTTAGGCCGAGGTATGTATAGTTTTTTGTGTGCTCTAGGGCAACGGTGTCTAGATGGAATTTGTGGTCCTGGTGACTGGACCTTTTTTGGAACACCATTATTTTGGTCTTACTGAGATTTACTGTCAGGGCCCAGGTCTGACAGAATCTGTGCAGAAGATCTAGGTGCTGCTGTAGGCCCTCCTTGGTTGGTGACAGAAGCACCAGATCATCAGCAAACAGTAGACATTTGACTTCGGATTCTAGTAGGGTGAGACCGGGTGCTGCAGACTGTTCTAGTGCCCGCGCCAATTCGTTGATATATATGTTGAAGAGGGTGGGGCTTAAGCTGCATCCCTGTCTCACCCCACGACCCTATGTGAAGAAATGTGTGTGTTTTTTGCCAATTTTAACCGCACACTTGTTGTTTGTGTACATGGATTTTATAATGTCGTATGTTTTACCCCCAACACCACTTTCCATCAATTTGTATAGCAGACCCTCATGCCAAATTGAGTCGAAGGCTTTTTTGAAATCAACAAAGCATGAGAAGACTTTGCCTTTGTTTTGGTTTGTTTGGTTGTCAATTAGGGTGTGTAGGGTGAATACATGGTCTGTTGTACGGTAATTTGGTAAAAAGCCAATTTGACATTTGCTCAGTACATTGTTTTCATTGAGGAAATGTACGAGTCTGCTGTTAATGATAATGCAGAGGATTTTCCCAAGGTTACTGTTGACGCATATTCCACGGTAGTTATTGGGGTCAAATTTGTCTCCACTTTTGTGGATTGGGGTGATCAGTCCTTGGTTCCAAATATTGGGGAAGATGCCAGAGCTAAGGACGATGTTAAAGAGTTTTAGTATAGCCAATTGGAATTTGTTGTCTGTATATTTGATCATTTCATTAAGGATACCATCAACACCACAGGCCTTTTTGGGTTGGAGGGTTTTTATTTTGTCCTGTAACTCATTCAAGGTAATTGGAGAATCCAGTGGGTTCTGGTAGTCTTTAATAGTTGATTCTAGGATTTGTATTTGATCATGTATATGTTTTTGCTCTTTATTCTTTGTTATAGAGCCAAAAAGATTGGAGAAGTGGTTTACCCATACATCTCCATTTTGGATAGATAATTCTTCGTGTTGTTGTTTGTTTAGTGTTTTCCAATTTTCCCAGAATTGGTTAGAGTCTATGGAGTCTTCAATTACATTGAGCTGATTTCTGACGTGCTGTTCCTTCTTTTTCCGTAGTGTATTTCTGTATTGTTTTAGTGATTCACCATAGTGAAGGCGTAGACTCAGGTTTTCCGGGTCTCTATGTTTTTGTTGGACAGGTTTCTCAATTTATTTCTTAGATTTTTGCATTCTTTATCAAACCATTTGTCATTGTTGTTCATTTTCTTCGGTTTTCTATTTGAGATTTTTAGATTTGATAGGGAAGCTGAGAGGTCAAATATACTGTTAAGATTTTCTACTGCCAAGTTTACACCTTCACTATTGCAGTGGAACATTTTACCCAGGAAGTTGTCTAAAAGGGATTGAATTTGCTGTTGCCTAATTGTTTTTTGGTAGGTTTCCAAACTGCATTCCTTCCATCTATAGCATTTCTTAATGTTACTCAGTTCCTTTGGCTTTGATGCCTCATGATTGAGTATTGCTCTGTTCAAGTAGACTGTGATTTTGCTGTGGTCTGATAGGGGTGTCAGTGGGCTGACTGTGAACGCTCTGAGAGACTCTGGGTTGAGGTCAGTGATAAAGTAGTCTACAGTGCTACTGCCAAGAGATGAGCTATAGGTGAACCTACCATAGGAGTCCCCTCGAAGCCTACCATTGACTATGTACATACCCAGCGTGCGACAGAGCTGCAGGAGTTGTGACCCGTTTTTGTTGGTTATGTTGTCATAGTTGTGCCTAGGGGGGCATATGGGGGAGGGAATGCTGTCACCTGCAGGCAGGTGTTTGTCCCCCTGTGTGCTGAGGGTGTCAGGTTCTTGTCCAGTTCTGGCATTTAGGTCTCTCTCTCTCTCTCTCTCTCCCCATCTCTCTCTCTCTCTCTCTCTCTCTCTCTCTCTCTCTCTCTCTCTCTCTCTCTCTCTCTCTCTCTCAATCTCTCTCTCTCTCTCTCTCTCTCTCTCTCTCTCTCTCTCTCTCTCTCTCTCTCTCTCTCAATCTCTCTCTCTCTCTCTCTCTCTCTCTCTCTCTCTCTCTCTCTCTCTTTCTCTATCCCCATCTCTCTCTCTCTCTCTCTCTCTCTCTCTCTCTCTCTCTCTCTCTCTCTCTCTCTCTCTCTCTCTCTCTCTCTCTCTCTCTCCCCATCTCTCTCTCTCTCTCTCTCTCTCTCTCTCTCTCTCTCTCTCTCAATCTCTCTCTCTCTCTCTCTCTCTCTCCATCTCCCTCTCTCTCTCTCCATCTCCATCTCCCTCTCTCTCTCTCTCTCTCTTTCTCTATCCCCATCTCTCTCTCTCTCTCCCCATCTCTCTCTCTCTCTCTCTCTCTCTCTCTCTCTCTCTCTCTCTCTCTCTCTCTCTCTCTCTCTCCATCTCTCTCTCCCTCTCTCTCTCTCTCTCTCTCCCCATCTCTCTCTCAATTCAATTCAATTCAATTCAATTCAAGGGGCTTTATTGGCATGGGAAACATGTGTTAACATTGCCAAAGCAAGTGAGGTAGATATTATACAAAAGTGAAATAAACAATACAAATTAACAGTAAACATTACACATACAGAAGTTTCAAAACAATAAAGACATTACAAATGTTATATTATATATATACAGTGTTGTAACAATGTACAAATGGTTAAAGCACACAAGTTAAAATAAATAAGCATAAATATGGGTTGTATTTACAATGGTGTTTGTTCTTCACTGGTTGCCCTTTTCTTGTGGCAACAGGTCACAAATCTTGCTGCTGTGATGGCACACTGTGGAATTTCTCCCAGTAGATATGGGAGTTTATCAAAATTGGATTTGTTTTCAAATTCTTTGTGGATCTGTGTAATCTGAGGGAAATATGTCTCTCTAATATGGTCATACATTGGGCAGGAGGTTAGGAAGTGCAGCTCAGTTTCCACCTCATTTTGTGGGCAGTGTGCACATAGCCTGTCTTCTCTTGAGAGCCATGTCTGCCTACGGCGGCCTTTCTCAATAGCAAGGCTATGCTCACTGAGTCTGTACATAGTCAAAGCTTTCCTTAAGTTTGGGTCAGTCACAGTGGTCAGGTATTCTGCCACTGTGTACTCTCTGTTTAGGGCCAAATAGCATTCTAGTTTGCTCTGTTTTTTTGTTAATTCTTTCCAATGTGTCAAGTAATTATCTTTTTGTTTTCTCATGATTTGGTTGGGTCTAATTGTGCTGTTGTCCTGGGGCTCTGTGGGGTGTGTTTGTGTTTGTGAACAGAGCCCTAGGACCAGCTTGCTTAGGGGACTCTTCTCCAGGTTCATCTCTCTGTAGGTGATGGCTTTGTTATGGAAGGTTTGGGAATCGCTTCCTTTTAGGTGGTTGTAGAATTTAACGGCTCTTTTCTGGATTTTGATAATTAGTGGGTATCGGCCTAATTCTGCTCTGCATGCATTATTTGGTGTTCTACGTTGTACACGGAGGATATTTTTGCAGAATTCTGCATGCAGAGTCTCAATTTGGTGTTTGTCCCATTTTGTGAAATCTTGGTTGGTGAGCGGACCCCAGACCTCACAACCATAAAGGGCAATGGGCTCTATGACTGATTCAAGTATTTTTAGCCAGATCCTAATTGGTATGTTGAAATTTATGTTCCTTTTGATGGCATAGAAGGCCCTTCTTGCCTTGTCTCTCAGATCGTTCACAGCTTTGTGGAAGTTACCTGTGGTGCTGATGTTTAGGCCGAGGTATGTATAGTTTTTTGTGTGCTCTAGGGCAACGGTGTCTAGATGGAATTTGTGGTCCTGGTGACTGGACCTTTTTTGGAACACCATTATTTTGGTCTTACTGAGATTTACTGTCAGGGCCCAGGTCTGACAGAATCTGTGCAGAAGATCTAGGTGCTGCTGTAGGCCCTCCTTGGTTGGTGACAGAAGCACCAGATCATCAGCAAACAGTAGACATTTGACTTCGGATTCTAGTAGGGTGAGACCGGGTGCTGCAGACTGTTCTAGTGCCCGCGCCAATTCGTTGATATATATGTTGAAGAGGGTGGGGCTTAAGCTGCATCCCTGTCTCACCCCACGACCCTGTGTGAAGAAATGTGTGTGTTTTTTGCCAATTTTAACCGCACACTTGTTGTTTGTGTACATGGATTTTATAATGTCGTATGTTTTACCCCCAACACCACTTTCCATCAATTTGTATAGCAGACCCTCATGCCAAATTGAGTCGAAGGCTTTTTTGAAATCAACAAAGCATGAGAAGACTTTGCCTTTGTTTTGGTTTGTTTGGTTGTCAATTAGGGTGTGTAGGGTGAATACATGGTCTGTTGTACGGTAATTTGGTAAAAAGCCAATTTGACATTTGCTCAGTACATTGTTTTCATTGAGGAAATGTACGAGTCTGCTGTTAATGATAATGCAGAGGATTTTCCCAAGGTTACTGTTGACGCATATTCCACGGTAGTTATTGGGGTCAAATTTGTCTCCACTTTTGTGGATTGGGGTGATCAGTCCTTGGTTCCAAATATTGGGGAAGATGCCAGAGCTAAGGACGATGTTAAAGAGTTTTAGTATAGCCAATTGGAATTTGTTGTCTGTATATTTGATCATTTCATTAAGGATACCATCAACACCACAGGCCTTTTTGGGTTGGAGGGTTTTTATTTTGTCCTGTAACTCATTCAAGGTAATTGGAGAATCCAGTGGGTTCTGGTAGTCTTTAATAGTTGATTCTAGGATTTGTATTTGATCATGTATATGTTTTTGCTCTTTATTCTTTGTTATAGAGCCAAAAAGATTGGAGAAGTGGTTTACCCATACATCTCCATTTTGGATAGATAATTCTTCGTGTTGTTGTTTGTTTAGTGTTTTCCAATTTTCCCAGAATTGGTTAGAGTCTATGGAGTCTTCAATTACATTGAGCTGATTTCTGACGTGCTGTTCCTTCTTTTTCCGTAGTGTATTTCTGTATTGTTTTAGTGATTCACCATAGTGAAGGCGTAGACTCAGGTTTTCCGGGTCTCTATGTTTTTGGTTGGACAGGTTTCTCAATTTATTTCTTAGATTTTTGCATTCTTTATCAAACCATTTGTCATTGTTGTTCATTTTCTTCGGTTTTCTATTTGAGATTTTTAGATTTGATAGGGAAGCTGAGAGGTCAAATATACTGTTAAGATTTTCTACTGCCAAGTTTACACCTTCACTATTGCAGTGGAACATTTTACCCAGGAAGTTGTCTCTCTCTCTCTCTCTCTCTCTCTCTCTCTCTCTCTCTCTCTCTCTCCCCATCTCTCTCTCTCTATCTCTCTCTCTCTCTCCCCCCATCTCTCTCTCTCTCTCTCTCTCTCAATTCAATTCAATTCAATTCAATTGACTTTATTGACATGGCAAGTTCATTATTACTTACATTGTCAAAGTATACATTTGAAAAATAAAAATCAAATATATATGTATATATATACAAAATATATATATATTTCATATATAAATAAATGGTGGGACCAACAGCAATAATAACAGTAGTAGTGGACATGGGATTACCATTAACAACAACTACAACAACAATATTAATCAGAACAACAATAAATTAAAGCAACAGTAGTAGACCAGTGTCAATATGACTTGAGAAGACATATGACCTGGTATGAAAGACAAAACAAAACTAAGCTAAATGGGAAATATTATCAACATTACTTTGCATTTTTCACTGGCTGTCCCTCAGGTTGTGGCAGGAGGACACATATTTGGCTGCCAAAACTGCACATTTTGGCTTTTCACCCAATAAATATTTGATTTTTTCTTCATCTTTTATAGTTTCAAATTCTTTGTATTGAGTTATAATTTTGGGAAAGAAATATGCTCTTAGGTCTGAGTATTTGTCACAGTGTAGTAGGAAATGCACCTCTGTCTCTACCTCTCCCCTGGAGCAGAGTGAGCACAGCCTGTCCTCTCTGGGCAGCCAGGTTTGTCTGTGACGACCGGTCTCTATAGCCAGACGGTGCTCACTGAGTCTGTACCTAGTCAATGTTTTCCTCAGTTTTCTATCAGTCACAGTGGTCAGATAGTCTGCCACCATGTACTGTCTGTTTAGAGCCAAATAGCATTGAAGTTTACTTTGATTTTTTGTGGTGTCTTTCCAATAGGTTATATATTTTTCTTTTTGTTTTGTGATGATTTGGTTGGGCCAGATTTTCTGAGGGCTGTCCCGAGGCTCTATGGGGTTGGTTTGGGTTGGTGAACTGAGCCTCAGAACCAGCTGGCTGAGGGGACTCTTCTCTGGTTTCATCTCTTGACATTGTAGAGCTGTGTGATGGAATGTTTTAGGGTCACTTGTTTTTAGATGGTTGTAAAATTTGATGGCTCTTTTTTCTATTCGAATGAGGAGGGGGTATTGGCCCAATTCTGCCCTACATGCGTTATTTGGAGTTTTTCTTTGTACTTGCAATACAGTCTTGCAAAACTCTGCATGCAATATTTCAGTTGGATGTTTGTCCCATTTAGTAAATTCATTATTAGAGAGTGGACCCCATACTTCACTGCCATATAGAGCAATTGGTTCTATAACTGATTGAAAAATTTTGAGCCAGATTCTAATTGGAATTTCAATTTTGATGTTCCTTTTAATGGCATAGAATGCTCTTCTTGCTTTGTCTCTCAGCTCATTCACAGCCATGTGAAAGCTACCTGTGTTGCTGATATTTAGTCCTAGATATGTGTAGTTTTTGGTGTGTTCTAATAGAACTGTGTCCAAATAGAATTTATATTTGTCATCCTTATTTCCCGACCTTTTTTGGAATATCATTATATTTGTTTTTTTTTAGGTTAACGGTCAGAGCCCAGGTCTGACAGAACCTGTGAAGACGATCTAGGTGCTGCTGTAACCCCTCTTTAGTGGGAGACAGCAGCACCAGGTCATCTGCGTACAGCAGACACTTGATTTCAGTGTTGTGTAGGGTGATACCAGGTGCTGCCGATTCTTCTAATGTTTTTGCCAATTCATTAATGTAGATGTTAAATAATGTTGGACTTATTGGGCAGCCCTGTTTCACTCCCCGCCCCTGAGAGAAGAAGTCTGTTTGCTTGTTGCCAATTTTAACCGCACATTTGTTTTTAGTGTACATTGATTTAATAAAATCATATGTTTTCCCTCCAATACCACTTTCTATTAGTTTATAAAAAAGACCTTCGTGCCAAATTGAATCAAATGCTTTCTTGAAATCTACAAAACACGAGTAGATTTTGCCTTTGTTTTGGTTAACTTGTTTATCAATTAGAGTGTGGAGGGTGTAAATGTGGTCTGTTGTACGATAATTTTTTAGAAATCCAATCTGGCTTCTGCTCAGGACGTTGTGTTCGTCAAGGAAATGATGTAGTCTGCTATTTATAATACTGCAGAGAATTTTCCCCAAGTTGCTGTTAACGCAAATTCCTCTGTAATTATTTGGGTCAAATTTGTCTCCATTTTTATAGATTGGTGTGATCAATCCCTGGTTCCAAATATCGGGGAAAATACCTGCAGTGAGGATAATGTTGAAGAGTTTGAGTATAGCCAATTTGAATTTGTGGTCTGTATATTTGATCATTTCATTTAAAATACCATCAGCACCACAGGCCTTTTTGGGTTGGAGATTGCATAGTTTTTCCAATAATTCTTCTTCTGTAATTGGGGTATCTACAGGATTCTGATAGTCTTTGACTGCTAATTCAAGGATTTGTAATTTTTCTTGTATATCTTTTTGTTCTGGGCTCTTTGTTATATTGCTGTAGAGGTTTGCAAAGTGATTTCTCCACATATCCCCATTTTGGATAGCCAATTCCTCATGATGAGGTTTGTTTAATTTATTCCAATTCTCCCAGAAGTGGTTTGATTCTATGGATTCCTCAATTCCAACCAGCTGATTTCTAATGTGCTGTTCCTTTTTTGTTCTTAGGGTGCGTTTGTATTGCTTCAGTGTTTCCCCATATTGAAGGCGTATATTTTTGTTGTCTGGTTCTCTGTGTTTTTGATTAGATATATTTCTCAATGACTTTCTTAGATTTTTGCAATCATTATCAAACCATTTTTCATTATCTGTTATTTTTGGTTTGCTCTTATGCTTCTTTAGATTAGCCAAGGAGGCTAATTTGTCAAATATAAAGTTTATGTTCCTAACGGCCAAATTTACACCTTCATTGCTGAAGGAGAATGTTAAGGCTAAAAAGTTGTCCAGGAGAGATTGTATTTTTTGGCTACTAATTGCTTTTTGGTAGATGTCTGTACTGTTTGCACTCCATCTATAGGCTTGTTTAGTACCATGTAATTTATTGGGCCGTGATGCTTCATGGTTGGGTTCTGCTCTTCTCAGATACACTGTGATTTTACTGTGGTCTGAGAGAGGTGTTAGTGGGCTGACTGTGAAGGCTCTGAGAGACTCTGGGTTTAGGTCGGTGAGGAAGTAGTCTACAGTGCTGCTGCCAAGGGATGAGCTGTAGGTGTACCTACCAAAAGAGTCTCCTCTCAGCCTGCCATTGACTATGTACAGACCCAGTGTTCGACAGAGCCTCAGGAGCTGTACTCCGTTTTTGTTTTTCACTTTGTCATAGTTGTTTCTGTGGGGGTATGTGGGGAGGGAAAGGTTATTGCTTCCTGGTAGGTGTTTATCCCCATGACTGTTAATAGTGTCTTGTTCTTCTGCTGTTCTAGCATTCAGGTCTCCACAGACCAGTACGTTGCCTTGGGCCTGAAAGTGACTAATCTCCCCCTCTAGAATGGAGAAGCTCTCTTCATTGAAGTAGGGTGACTCTGAGGGGGGAATGTATGTGGCACAGAGGAAGACGTTTTTATCTGTCAAGATAGCCTCCTTGTTGATTTTTAACCAGATAAAGAATTCTCCTGTTTTGATCAATTCGATTGAATTAATTAGTTCAGATTTATACCATATTAACATTCCCCCTGAGTCTCTGCCCTGTTTGATTCCTTTTAATTTAGTGGATGGTATGATTATCTCCCTATAACCTAGTGGACAGCCAGTGGAAACATCACCTCTGCACCATGTTTCCTGTAGTACTACAATATCAACATCATCAATTTCTTTCAGGAAGTCTGGGTTTCTGCTCTTTAGCCCAAAAGCAGAGGACTTCAATCCTTGTATATTCCAACATGCAACGTAAAAAGACTTCATAACTTTTTTTTCTTTTTCTTTTCTTTACCTTTCAAAATGAGACAAACATTCAGAATCCAAGAAGAACCATTAAAACAGGATTTTTCAATTAAAGTAAACTCTTATTTTGCAAATGTGATTTGTTTATCATTTAAGATAGAATTTGTGTCATGCCACTTGGGTGGATGTAGTGTGAGGATGGTGGTGTTCTTGTGCTCATCTTACCATGACCCTCGGCCTATCACATGTGAGCATAGTAGACTCAGCATTTGTTTAATGTCACTCATTTGGTTGGTGGGGGCTGGGCCAGTTGCTCCTCTCACAGCCTGTGCGTAGCTCTGCCTGCTGGGCTGTGGCTCCTCCAGGTGTGGGTCTGCGGTGGGGAGGAGGGGGGTGGTAGGCCTCATCTGGGTGGCTCTGAAGCTGGGCTGGGGTGGTCTGTGCTGCGCTGGCTGTGGTGGGCATTGAGGTTGGTGGTGCTGTGGTCGTGGCTGGGGGGTCCAGGGTGCTGGTCCGGGGTGTTGTCTCGGTGATCTCGGCGGGGTGGAGATTGCTCCGCTGTTCCTGGGTGGAGAGGTCGGGCTGCGGTTTAAAGCGACGTCCTTGAGAGTCTTGGCAAGGATGGGGACTGTCTCCCTGTACAGGTGAACATGGTCATAGAGACAGTCCAGATCGAGGGTGGGATGGTGGGCCAGGTGTACATTGGGTCGCAGGGCACAGTCCCGGGATAGGCTGGCGTTTATTCTTTGGATTGTGGCAGGGTGGAAGTCCCTCCTCTGTAGAAGGGTTGACACTATGATTCTTGAGTTGGGGAAGATTGCGGAGGCCTTCTCAATCACTCCCCGTAGTGAAGTCGCCACCCTCTCCTGCTGAGCACGCAGGTCGTTGCTTCCGGTATGTATGATTATGTGGCTTGGCGACCCGAGATGGTTCTTATCAAGCAGCTCCATGGCACTCTGCGTTGTTGGGCACCACACCTTTCTCGTTTTGTGTCTAGGGAAAAGTTTCTTCTCCTGGACATACTTCCCATTTGAGTCCATTAACAGGACGATGTCAGCCAGTGTTTCTTCTGGACTGGGGGGGGCAGAGTGGGGGCTGGTGGGTGTTGGAGCTGGGGTGTGGCTGGTCTGTGTCGGTGCCACTGTCAGTGGGAGGCTGTTCTGTGGGTTGGGGAGGAGGGGTGCAGCAGGCAGGGCTGGGGAAGTCTGGCTGGTTGAGCTGGGCTCCTCTGCTGTGTGAGGGCAGGTCATAGGGTGGTGATCTATCTGCTCCTGCAGCCTGTCCTCTGCTCTCTTTCTCTCCTGCAGCTCCTCTCTAGTGTGGTCAGCTCCTTATTGCTGCTCTGCCTGTCTTTTTGGAGCTCTCTCACCTCCTGTGTTAGATCAGCCAGCTCTCTCTTGAGTCCGTCTCTCTCTTGCTGAACCTCTTTCAGCTGTGTTGCAAGGCTGCTGTCCTGCTCTGTCCTCACCTTGGTTAGGAGCTCCTCTAAGGTGTGGTTGTCTGGTTGCTGCTTGCTCACGCTCTCCCTGAGCAGGACCACCTCCCCCTCCAGTTTGGTGAACTCATCCCTCATGGCAGCCATGGTGGTGAGGAGGGCCTGAGCCTGCTCTGCACTGAGGGGGTCGCTCTCCTCCTGGGGCGTGTCCTCCACTATGGTGGGAAGAGAGGTGCTGGATGTGCCCTTTTGGGTGGGGAGGGTAGGGGTGAGGGTGGTGCTGGTGGAGTTTGTCTTGTGGGAGGGCATGTCACTGGTGGTGTTCTTCTCTCTCTCCGCTCTCTCCTTAATGGTCTGAAAGTCTGTTTCAAACAGCCTGATGTTACCTTGCACCATGACAGTCCCAGTCTTGTAGAGGTTGATTGTTATCATGGTGCTGTCAGGGTCGTCTGTCTCTTTGATTTTCAGCTTCCACCCATTACAGATTCCCTCTTTCTTTATGCATGGGTAGTGAGAGCAGACTGCTGAGCGCCATGCATTTGGCTGGTCAGTGAGAAAGATGAGATTACTCACGTCACCGTTTTTGTAGAGGTCTGCAAAAAGGGTTTCTGGCCTTCTCCTCTAGTAGTTTCTGTTTGAAAGCTTTCCTCATTGTGTCATTTTTGGCCTTTTTTGTGTAGAGAATGGATTCTGCGCTGAGGGGGAGTAGGGGACATGGTGTCTGTGCGCTCTGCTACTACCGCTGCTGCTGCGCTGTTCTGCTGCCCCGTTGCCATGGCAACCGATTTGTTCGTCTGCTGTTCGCGCTACTTTAGTTCAAAAAACAGCAAAAAGAGTGAAAAATCCTCACACAAAAAACTGAAGATATGTTTACAGTTAGTCCGTGCTCCTTTTTGGTTTTCTCACTCAGTTGGTCGTTTGATGTAGTTGTATTAACTGCCCTTGCTAGGTTTGTTCTAGCTCGTTTCTTCTGGCTAGCTTGTTAGTCTGCTGGCTAGGTCTTTGTTGTGTAGCTAGCTAGCTATACTCAAAACGTCTTAACTTGAGGCGCAAAGTTACTTTTTTTTCTATTCTGAATGAATAGAGTTGTTGTTCATCACTTCTTGTCTGGAATTCTTCTTCGATTAGAGTGTTTATCTCATTCTAAAAACCAAAAATTCAAATATATCAGGAGCTCATGTTGAGCATGACTCTCTCTCTCTCTCTCTCTCTCTCTCTCTCTCTCTCTCTCTCTCTCTCTCTCCATCTCTCTCTCTCTCTCTCTCTCTCTCTCTCTCTCAATTCAATTCAATTCAATTCAAGGGGCTTTATTGGCATGGGAAACATGTGTTAACATTGCCAAAGCAAGTGAGGTAGATATTATACAAAAGTGAAATAAACAATACAAATTAACAGTAAACATTACACATACAGAAGTTTCAAAACAATAAAGACATTACAAATGTTATATTATATATATACAGTGTTGTAACAATGTACAAATGGTTAAAGCACACAAGTTAAAATAAATAAGCATAAATATGGGTTGTATTTACAATGGTGTTTGTTCTTCACTGGTTGCCCTTTTCTTGTGGCAACAGGTCACAAATCTTGCTGCTGTGATGGCACACTGTGGAATTTCTCCCAGTAGATATGGGAGTTTATCAAAATTGGATTTGTTTTCAAATTCTTTGTGGATCTGTGTAATCTGAGGGAAATATGTCTCTCTAATATGGTCATACATTGGGCAGGAGGTTAGGAAGTGCAGCTCAGTTTCCACCTCATTTTGTGGGCAGTGTGCACATAGCCTGTCTTCTCTTGAGAGCCATGTCTGCCTACGGCGGCCTTTCTCAATAGCAAGGCTATGCTCACTGAGTCTGTACATAGTCAAAGCTTTCCTTAAGTTTGGGTCAGTCACAGTGGTCAGGTATTCTGCCACTGTGTACTCTCTGTTTAGGGCCAAATAGCATTCTAGTTTGCTCTGTTTTTTTGTTAATTCTTTCCAATGTGTCAAGTAATTATCTTTTTGTTTTCTCATGATTTGGTTGGGTCTAATTGTGCTGTTGTCCTGGGGCTCTGTGGGGTGTGTTTGTGTTTGTGAACAGAGCCCTAGGACCAGCTTGCTTAGGGGACTCTTCTCCAGGTTCATCTCTCTGTAGGTGATGGCTTTGTTATGGAAGGTTTGGGAATCGCTTCCTTTTAGGTGGTTGTAGAATTTAACGGCTCTTTTCTGGATTTTGATAATTAGTGGGTATCGGCCTAATTCTGCTCTGCATGCATTATTTGGTGTTCTACGTTGTACACGGAGGATATTTTTGCAGAATTCTGCATGCAGAGTCTCAATTTGGTGTTTGTCCCATTTTGTGAAATCTTGGTTGGTGAGCGGACCCCAGACCTCACAACCATAAAGGGCAATGGGCTCTATGACTGATTCAAGTATTTTTAGCCAGATCCTAATTGGTATGTTGAAATTTATGTTCCTTTTGATGGCATAGAAGGCCCTTCTTGCCTTGTCTCTCAGATCGTTCACAGCTTTGTGGAAGTTACCTGTGGTGCTGATGTTTAGGCCGAGGTATGTATAGTTTTTTGTGTGCTCTAGGGCAACGGTGTCTAGATGGAATTTGTGGTCCTGGTGACTGGACCTTTTTTGGAACACCATTATTTTGGTCTTACTGAGATTTACTGTCAGGGCCCAGGTCTGACAGAATCTGTGCAGAAGATCTAGGTGCTGCTGTAGGCCCTCCTTGGTTGGTGACAGAAGCACCAGATCATCAGCAAACAGTAGACATTTGACTTCGGATTCTAGTAGGGTGAGACCGGGTGCTGCAGACTGTTCTAGTGCCCGCGCCAATTCGTTGATATATATGTTGAAGAGGGTGGGGCTTAAGCTGCATCCCTGTCTCACCCCACGACCCTGTGTGAAGAAATGTGTGTGTTTTTTGCCAATTTTAACCGCACACTTGTTGTTTGTGTACATGGATTTTATAATGTCGTATGTTTTACCCCCAACACCACTTTCCATCAATTTGTATAGCAGACCCTCATGCCAAATTGAGTCGAAGGCTTTTTTGAAATCAACAAAGCATGAGAAGACTTTGCCTTTGTTTTGGTTTGTTTGGTTGTCAATTAGGGTGTGTAGGGTGAATACATGGTCTGTTGTACGGTAATTTGGTAAAAAGCCAATTTGACATTTGCTCAGTACATTGTTTTCATTGAGGAAATGTACGAGTCTGCTGTTAATGATAATGCAGAGGATTTTCCCAAGGTTACTGTTGACGCATATTCCACGGTAGTTATTGGGGTCAAATTTGTCTCCACTTTTGTGGATTGGGGTGATCAGTCCTTGGTTCCAAATATTGGGGAAGATGCCAGAGCTAAGGACGATGTTAAAGAGTTTTAGTATAGCCAATTGGAATTTGTTGTCTGTATATTTGATCATTTCATTAAGGATACCATCAACACCACAGGCCTTTTTGGGTTGGAGGGTTTTTATTTTGTCCTGTAACTCATTCAAGGTAATTGGAGAATCCAGTGGGTTCTGGTAGTCTTTAATAGTTGATTCTAGGATTTGTATTTGATCATGTATATGTTTTTGCTCTTTATTCTTTGTTATAGAGCCAAAAAGATTGGAGAAGTGGTTTACCCATACATCTCCATTTTGGATAGATAATTCTTCGTGTTGTTGTTTGTTTAGTGTTTTCCAATTTTCCCAGAATTGGTTAGAGTCTATGGAGTCTTCAATTACATTGAGCTGATTTCTGACGTGCTGTTCCTTCTTTTTCCGTAGTGTATTTCTGTATTGTTTTAGTGATTCACCATAGTGAAGGCGTAGACTCAGGTTTTCCGGGTCTCTATGTTTTTGGTTGGACAGGTTTCTCAATTTATTTCTTAGATTTTTGCATTCTTTATCAAACCATTTGTCATTGTTGTTCATTTTCTTCGGTTTTCTATTTGAGATTTTTAGATTTGATAGGGAAGCTGAGAGGTCAAATATACTGTTAAGATTTTCTACTGCCAAGTTTACACCTTCACTATTGCAGTGGAACATTTTACCCAGGAAGTTGTCTAAAAGGGATTGAATTTGCTGTTGCCTAATTGTTTTTTGGTAGGTTTCCAAACTGCATTCCTTCCATCTATAGCATTTCTTAATGTTACTCAGTTCCTTTGGCTTTGATGCCTCATGATTGAGTATTGCTCTGTTCAAGTAGACTGTGATTTTGCTGTGGTCTGATAGGGGTGTCAGTGGGCTGACTGTGAACGCTCTGAGAGACTCTGGGTTGAGGTCAGTGATAAAGTAGTCTACAGTGCTACTGCCAAGAGATGAGCTATAGGTGAACCTACCATAGGAGTCCCCTCGAAGCCTACCATTGACTATGTACATACCCAGCGTGCGACAGAGCTGCAGGAGTTGTGACCCGTTTTTGTTGGTTATGTTGTCATAGTTGTGCCTAGGGGGGCATATGGGGGAGGGAATGCTGTCACCTGCAGGCAGGTGTTTGTCCCCCTGTGTGCTGAGGGTGTCAGGTTCTTGTCCAGTTCTGGCATTTAGGTCTCTCTCTCTCTCTCTCTCTCCCCATCTCTCTCTCTCTCTCTCTCTCTCTCTCTCTCTCTCTCTCTCTCTCTCTCTCTCTCTCTCTCTCAATCTCTCTCTCTCTCTCTCTCTCTCTCTCTCTCTCTCTCTCTCTCTCTCTCTCTCTCTCTCTCTCTCTCTCTCTCTCTCTCTCTCTCTCTCTCTCTCATCTCTCTCTCTCTCTCTCTCTCTCTCTCTTCTCTCTCTCTCTCTCTCTCTCTCTCTCTCTCTCTCTCTCTCTCTCTCTCTCTCTCTCTCTCTCTCTCTCTCTCTCTCTCTCTCTCTCTCTCTCTCTCTCTCTCTCTCTCTCTCTCTCTCTCTCTCTCTCTCTCTCTCTCAATCTCTCTCTCTCTCTCTCTCTCTCTCTCTCTCTCTCTCTCTCTCTCTCCATCTCCATCTCCCTCTCTCTCTCTCTCTCTCTTCTCTATCCCCATCTCTCTCTCTCTCTCCCATCTCTCTCTCTCTCTCTCTCTCTCTCTCTCTCTCTCTCTCTCTCTCTCTCTCTCTCTCTCTCCATCTCTCTCTCCCTCTCTCTCTCTCTCTCTCTCCCCATCTCTCTCTCAATTCAATTCAATTCAATTCAATTCAAGGGGCTTTATTGGCATGGGAAACATGTGTTAACATTGCCAAAGCAAGTGAGGTAGATATTATACAAAAGTGAAATAAACAATACAAATTAACAGTAAACATTACACATACAGAAGTTTCAAAACAATAAAGACATTACAAATGTTATATTATATATATACAGTGTTGTAACAATGTACAAATGGTTAAAGCACACAAGTTAAAATAAATAAGCATAAATATGGGTTGTATTTACAATGGTGTTTGTTCTTCACTGGTTGCCCTTTTCTTGTGGCAACAGGTCACAAATCTTGCTGCTGTGATGGCACACTGTGGAATTTCTCCCAGTAGATATGGGAGTTTATCAAAATTGGATTTGTTTTCAAATTCTTTGTGGATCTGTGTAATCTGAGGGAAATATGTCTCTCTAATATGGTCATACATTGGGCAGGAGGTTAGGAAGTGCAGCTCAGTTTCCACCTCATTTTGTGGGCAGTGTGCACATAGCCTGTCTTCTCTTGAGAGCCATGTCTGCCTACGGCGGCCTTTCTCAATAGCAAGGCTATGCTCACTGAGTCTGTACATAGTCAAAGCTTTCCTTAAGTTTGGGTCAGTCACAGTGGTCAGGTATTCTGCCACTGTGTACTCTCTGTTTAGGGCCAAATAGCATTCTAGTTTGCTCTGTTTTTTTGTTAATTCTTTCCAATGTGTCAAGTAATTATCTTTTTGTTTTCTCATGATTTGGTTGGGTCTAATTGTGCTGTTGTCCTGGGGCTCTGTGGGGTGTGTTTGTGTTTGTGAACAGAGCCCTAGGACCAGCTTGCTTAGGGGACTCTTCTCCAGGTTCATCTCTCTGTAGGTGATGGCTTTGTTATGGAAGGTTTGGGAATCGCTTCCTTTTAGGTGGTTGTAGAATTTAACGGCTCTTTTCTGGATTTTGATAATTAGTGGGTATCGGCCTAATTCTGCTCTGCATGCATTATTTGGTGTTCTACGTTGTACACGGAGGATATTTTTGCAGAATTCTGCATGCAGAGTCTCAATTTGGTGTTTGTCCCATTTTGTGAAATCTTGGTTGGTGAGCGGACCCCAGACCTCACAACCATAAAGGGCAATGGGCTCTATGACTGATTCAAGTATTTTTAGCCAGATCCTAATTGGTATGTTGAAATTTATGTTCCTTTTGATGGCATAGAAGGCCCTTCTTGCCTTGTCTCTCAGATCGTTCACAGCTTTGTGGAAGTTACCTGTGGTGCTGATGTTTAGGCCGAGGTATGTATAGTTTTTTGTGTGCTCTAGGGCAACGGTGTCTAGATGGAATTTGTGGTCCTGGTGACTGGACCTTTTTTGGAACACCATTATTTTGGTCTTACTGAGATTTACTGTCAGGGCCCAGGTCTGACAGAATCTGTGCAGAAGATCTAGGTGCTGCTGTAGGCCCTCCTTGGTTGGTGACAGAAGCACCAGATCATCAGCAAACAGTAGACATTTGACTTCGGATTCTAGTAGGGTGAGACCGGGTGCTGCAGACTGTTCTAGTGCCCGCGCCAATTCGTTGATATATATGTTGAAGAGGGTGGGGCTTAAGCTGCATCCCTGTCTCACCCCACGACCCTGTGTGAAGAAATGTGTGTGTTTTTTGCCAATTTTAACCGCACACTTGTTGTTTGTGTACATGGATTTTATAATGTCGTATGTTTTACCCCCAACACCACTTTCCATCAATTTGTATAGCAGACCCTCATGCCAAATTGAGTCGAAGGCTTTTTTGAAATCAACAAAGCATGAGAAGACTTTGCCTTTGTTTTGGTTTGTTTGGTTGTCAATTAGGGTGTGTAGGGTGAATACATGGTCTGTTGTACGGTAATTTGGTAAAAAGCCAATTTGACATTTGCTCAGTACATTGTTTTCATTGAGGAAATGTACGAGTCTGCTGTTAATGATAATGCAGAGGATTTTCCCAAGGTTACTGTTGACGCATATTCCACGGTAGTTATTGGGGTCAAATTTGTCTCCACTTTTGTGGATTGGGGTGATCAGTCCTTGGTTCCAAATATTGGGGAAGATGCCAGAGCTAAGGACGATGTTAAAGAGTTTTAGTATAGCCAATTGGAATTTGTTGTCTGTATATTTGATCATTTCATTAAGGATACCATCAACACCACAGGCCTTTTTGGGTTGGAGGGTTTTTATTTTGTCCTGTAACTCATTCAAGGTAATTGGAGAATCCAGTGGGTTCTGGTAGTCTTTAATAGTTGATTCTAGGATTTGTATTTGATCATGTATATGTTTTTGCTCTTTATTCTTTGTTATAGAGCCAAAAAGATTGGAGAAGTGGTTTACCCATACATCTCCATTTTGGATAGATAATTCTTCGTGTTGTTGTTTGTTTAGTGTTTTCCAATTTTCCCAGAATTGGTTAGAGTCTATGGAGTCTTCAATTACATTGAGCTGATTTCTGACGTGCTGTTCCTTCTTTTTCCGTAGTGTATTTCTGTATTGTTTTAGTGATTCACCATAGTGAAGGCGTAGACTCAGGTTTTCCGGGTCTCTATGTTTTTGGTTGGACAGGTTTCTCAATTTATTTCTTAGATTTTTGCATTCTTTATCAAACCATTTGTCATTGTTGTTCATTTTCTTCGGTTTTCTATTTGAGATTTTTAGATTTGATAGGGAAGCTGAGAGGTCAAATATACTGTTAAGATTTTCTACTGCCAAGTTTACACCTTCACTATTGCAGTGGAACATTTTACCCAGGAAGTTGTCTCTCTCTCTCTCTCTCTCTCTCTCTCTCTCTCTCTCTCTCTCTCTCTCCCCATCTCTCTCTCTCTATCTCTCTCTCTCTCTCCCCCCATCTCTCTCTCTCTCTCTCTCTCTCAATTCAATTCAATTCAATTCAATTGACTTTATTGACATGGCAAGTTCATTATTACTTACATTGTCAAAGTATACATTTTGAAAAATAAAAATCAAATATATATGTATATATATACAAAATATATATATATTCATATATAAATAAATGGTGGGACCAACAGCAATAATAACAGTAGTAGTGGACATGGGATTACCATTAACAACAACTACAACAACAATATTAATCAGAACAACAATAAATTAAAGCAACAGTAGTAGACCAGTGTCAATATGACTTGAGAAGACATATGACCTGGTATGAAAGACAAAACAAAACTAAGCTAAATGGGAAATATTATCAACATTACTTTGCATTTTTCACTGGCTGTCCCTCAGGTTGTGGCAGGAGGACACATATTTGGCTGCCAAAACTGCACATTTTGGCTTTTCACCCAATAAATATTTGATTTTTTCTTCATCTTTTATAGTTTCAAATTCTTTGTATTGAGTTATAATTTTGGGAAAGAAATATGCTCTTAGGTCTGAGTATTTGTCACAGTGTAGTAGGAAATGCACCTCTGTCTCTACCTCTCCCCTGGAGCAGAGTGAGCACAGCCTGTCCTCTCTGGGCAGCCAGGTTTGTCTGTGACGACCGGTCTCTATAGCCAGACTGTGCTCACTGAGTCTGTACCTAGTCAATGTTTTCCTCAGTTTTCTATCAGTCACAGTGGTCAGATAGTCTGCCACCATGTACTGTCTGTTTAGAGCCAAATAGCATTGAAGTTTACTTTGATTTTTTGTGGTGTCTTTCCAATAGGTTATATATTTTTCTTTTTGTTTTGTGATGATTTGGTTGGGCCAGATTTTCTGAGGGCTGTCCCGAGGCTCTATGGGGTTGGTTTGGGTTGGTGAACTGAGCCTCAGAACCAGCTGGCTGAGGGGACTCTTCTCTGGTTTCATCTCTTGACATTGTAGAGCTGTGTGATGGAATGTTTTAGGGTCACTTGTTTTTAGATGGTTGTAAAATTTGATGGCTCTTTTTTCTATTCGAATGAGGAGGGGGTATTGGCCCAATTCTGCCCTACATGCGTTATTTGGAGTTTTTCTTTGTACTTGCAATACAGTCTTGCAAAACTCTGCATGCAATATTTCAGTTGGATGTTTGTCCCATTTAGTAAATTCATTATTAGAGAGTGGACCCCATACTTCACTGCCATATAGAGCAATTGGTTCTATAACTGATTGAACAATTTTGAGCCAGATTCTAATTGGAATTTCAATTTTGATGTTCCTTTTAATGGCATAGAATGCTCTTCTTGCTTTGTCTCTCAGCTCATTCACAGCCATGTGAAAGCTACCTGTGTTGCTGATATTTAGTCCTAGATATGTGTAGTTTTTGGTGTGTTCTAATAGAACTGTGTCCAAATAGAATTTATATTTGTCATCCTTATTTCCCGACCTTTTTTGGAATATCATTATATTTGTTTTTTTTAGGTTAACGGTCAGAGCCCAGGTCTGACAGAACCTGTGAAGACGATCTAGGTGCTGCTGTAACCCCTCTTTAGTGGGAGACAGCAGCACCAGGTCATCTGCGTACAGCAGACACTTGATTTCAGTGTTGTGTAGGGTGAAACCAGGTGCTGCCGATTCTTCTAATGTTTTTGCCAATTCATTAATGTAGATGTTAAATAATGTTGGACTTATTGGGCAGCCCTGTTTCACTCCCCGCCCCTGAGAGAAGAAGTCTGTTTGCTTGTTGCCAATTTTAACCGCACATTTGTTTTTAGTGTACATTGATTTAATAAAATCATATGTTTTCCCTCCAATACCACTTTTTATCAGTTTATAAAAAAGACCTTCGTGCCAAATTGAATCAAATGCTTTCTTGAAATCTACAAAACACGAGTAGATTTTGCCTTTGTTTTGGTTAACTTGTTTATCAATTAGAGTGTGGAGGGTGTAAATGTGGTCTGTTGTACGATAATTTTTTAGAAATCCAATCTGGCTTCTGCTCAGGACGTTGTGTTCGTCAAGGAAATGATGTAGTCTGCTATTTATAATACTGCAGAGAATTTTCCCCAAGTTGCTGTTAACGCAAATTCCTCTGTAATTATTTGGGTCAAATTTGTCTCCATTTTTATAGATTGGTGTGATCAATCCCTGGTTCCAAATATCGGGGAAAATACCTGCAGTGAGGATAATGTTGAAGAGTTTGAGTATAGCCAATTTGAATTTGTGGTCTGTATATTTGATCATTTCATTTAAAATACCATCAGCACCACAGGCCTTTTTGGGTTGGAGATTGCATAGTTTTTCCAATAATTCTTCTTCTGTAATTGGGGTATCTACAGGATTCTGATAGTCTTTGACTGCTAATTCAAGGATTTGTAATTTTTCTTGTATATCTTTTTGTTCTGGGCTCTTTGTTATATTGCTGTAGAGGTTTGCAAAGTGATTTCTCCACATATCCCCATTTTGGATAGCCAATTCCTCATGATGAGGTTTGTTTAATTTATTCCAATTCTCCCAGAAGTGGTTTGATTCTATGGATTCCTCAATTCCAACCAGCTGATTTCTAATGTGCTGTTCCTTTTTTGTTCTTAGGGTGCGTTTGTATTGCTTCAGTGTTTCCCCATATTGAAGGCGTATATTTTTGTTGTCTGGTTCTCTGTGTTTTTGATTAGATATATTTCTCAATGACTTTCTTAGATTTTTGCAATCATTATCAAACCATTTTTCATTATCTGTTATTTTTGGTTTGCTCTTATGCTTCTTTAGATTAGCCAAGGAGGCTAATTTGTCAAATATAAAGTTTATGTTCCTAACGGCCAAATTTACACCTTCATTGCTGAAGGAGAATGTTAAGGCTAAAAAGTTGTCCAGGAGAGATTGTATTTTTTGGCTACTAATTGCTTTTTGGTAGATGTCTGTACTGTTTGCACTCCATCTATAGGCTTGTTTAGTACCATGTAATTTATTGGGCCGTGATGCTTCATGGTTGGGTTCTGCTCTTCTCAGATACACTGTGATTTTACTGTGGTCTGACAGAGGTGTTAGTGGGCTGACTGTGAAGGCTCTGAGAGACTCTGGGTTTAGGTCGGTGAGGAAGTAGTCTACAGTGCTGCTGCCAAGGGATGAGCTGTAGGTGTACCTACCAAAAGAGTCTCCTCTCAGCCTGCCATTGACTATGTACAGACCCAGTGTTCGACAGAGCCTCAGGAGCTGTACTCCGTTTTTGTTTTTCACTTTGTCATAGTTGTTTCTGTGGGGGTATGTGGGGAGGGAAAGGTTATTGCTTCCTGGTAGGTGTTTATCCCCATGACTGTTAATAGTGTCTTGTTCTTCTGCTGTTCTAGCATTCAGGTCTCCACAGACCAGTACGTTGCCTTGGGCCTGAAAGTGACTAATCTCCCCCTCTAGAATGGAGAAGCTCTCTTCATTGAAGTAGGGTGACTCTGAGGGGGGAATGTATGTGGCACAGAGGAAGACGTTTTTATCTGTCAAGATAGCCTCCTTGTTGATTTTTAACCAGATAAAGAATTCTCCTGTTTTGATCAATTCGATTGAATTAATTAGTTCAGATTTATACCATATTAACATTCCCCCTGAGTCTCTGCCCTGTTTGATTCCTTTTAATTTAGTGGATGGTATGATTATCTCCCTATAACCTAGTGGACAGCCAGTGGAAACATCACCTCTGCACCATGTTTCCTGTAGTACTACAATATCAACATCATCAATTTCTTTCAGGAAGTCTGGGTTTCTGCTCTTTAGCCCAAAAGCAGAGGACTTCAATCCTTGTATATTCCAACATGCAACGTAAAAAGACTTCATAACTTTTTTTTCTTTTTCTTTTCTTTACCTTTCAAAATGAGACAAACATTCAGAATCCAAGAAGAACCATTAAAACAGGATTTTTCAATTAAAGTAAACTCTTATTTTGCAAATGTGATTTGTTTATCATTTAAGATAGAATTTGTGTCATGCCACTTGGGTGGATGTAGTGTGAGGATGGTGGTGTTCTTGTGCTCATCTTACCATGACCCTCGGCCTATCACATGTGAGCATAGTAGACTCAGCATTTGTTTAATGTCACTCATTTGGTTGGTGGGGGCTGGGCCAGTTGCTCCTCTCACAGCCTGTGCGTAGCTCTGCCTGCTGGGCTGTGGCTCCTCCAGGTGTGGGTCTGCGGTGGGGAGGAGGGGGGTGGTAGGCCTCATCTGGGTGGCTCTGAAGCTGGGCTGGGGTGGTCTGTGCTGCGCTGGCTGTGGTGGGCATTGAGGTTGGTGGTGCTGTGGTCGTGGCTGGGGGGTCCAGGGTGCTGGTCCGGGGTGTTGTCTCGGTGATCTCGGCGGGGTGGAGATTGCTCCGCTGTTCCTGGGTGGAGAGGTCGGGCTGCGGTTTAAAGCGACGTCCTTGAGAGTCTTGGCAAGGATGGGGACTGTCTCCCTGTACAGGTGAACATGGTCATAGAGACAGTCCAGATCGAGGGTGGGATGGTGGGCCAGGTGTACATTGGGTCGCAGGGCACAGTCCCGGGATAGGCTGGCGTTTATTCTTTGGATTGTGGCAGGGTGGAAGTCCCTCCTCTGTAGAAGGGTTGACACTATGATTCTTGAGTTGGGGAAGATTGCGGAGGCCTTCTCAATCACTCCCCGTAGTGAAGTCGCCACCCTCTCCTGCTGAGCACGCAGGTCGTTGCTTCCGGTATGTATGATTATGTGGCTTGGCGACCCGAGATGGTTCTTATCAAGCAGCTCCATGGCACTCTGCGTTGTTGGGCACCACACCTTTCTCGTTTTGTGTCTAGGGAAAAGTTTCTTCTCCTGGACATACTTCCCATTTGAGTCCATTAACAGGACGATGTCAGCCAGTGTTTCTTCTGGACTGGGGGGGGCAGAGTGGGGGCTGGTGGGTGTTGGAGCTGGGGTGTGGCTGGTCTGTGTCGGTGCCACTGTCAGTGGGAGGCTGTTCTGTGGGTTGGGGAGGAGGGGTGCAGCAGGCAGGGCTGGGGAAGTCTGGCTGGTTGAGCTGGGCTCCTCTGCTGTGTGAGGGCAGGTCATAGGGTGGTGATCTATCTGCTCCTGCAGCCTGTCCTCTGCTCTCTTTCTCTCCTGCAGCTCCTCTCAGTGTGGTCAGCTCCTTATTGCTGCTCTGCCTGTCTTTTTGGAGCTCTCTCACCTCCTGTGTTAGATCAGCCAGCTCTCTCTTGAGTCCGTCTCTCTCTTGCTGAACCTCTTTCAGCTGTGTTGCAAGGCTGCTGTCCTGCTCTGTCCTCACCTTGGTTAGGAGCTCCTCTAAGGTGTGGTTGTCTGGTTGCTGCTTGCTCACGCTCTCCCTGAGCAGGACCACCTCCCCCTCCAGTTTGGTGAACTCATCCCTCATGGCAGCCATGGTGGTGAGGAGGGCCTGAGCCTGCTCTGCACTGAGGGGGTCGCTCTCCTCCTGGGGCGTGTCCTCCACTATGGTGGGAAGAGAGGTGCTGGATGTGCCCTTTTGGGTGGGGAGGGTAGGGGTGAGGGTGGTGCTGGTGGAGTTTGTCTTGTGGGAGGGCATGTCACTGGTGGTGTTCTTCTCTCTCTCCGCTCTCTCCTTAATGGTCTGAAAGTCTGTTTCAAACAGCCTGATGTTACCTTGCACCATGACAGTCCCAGTCTTGTAGAGGTTGATTGTTATCATGGTGCTGTCAGGGTCGTCTGTCTCTTTGATTTTCAGCTTCCACCCATTACAGATTCCCTCTTTCTTTATGCATGGGTAGTGAGAGCAGACTGCTGAGCGCCATGCATTTGGCTGGTCAGTGAGAAAGATGAGATTACTCACGTCACCGTTTTTGTAGAGGTCTGCAAAAAGGGTTTCTGGCCTTTCCTCTAGTAGTTTCTGTTTGAAAGCTTTCCTCATTGTGTCATTTTTGGCCTTTTTTGTGTAGAGAATGGATTCTGCGCTGAGGGGGAGTAGGGACATGGTGTCTGTGCGCTCTGCTACTACCGCTGCTGCTGCGCTGTTCTGCTGCCCCGTTGCCATGGCAACCGATTTGTTCGTCTGCTGTTCGCGCTACTTTAGTTCAAAAAACAGCAAAAAGAGTGAAAAATCCTCACACAAAAAACTGAAGATATGTTTACAGTTAGTCCGTGCTCCTTTTTGGTTTTCTCACTCAGTTTGGTCGTTTGATGTAGTTGTATTAACTGCCCTTGCTAGGTTTGTTCTAGCTCGTTTCTTCTGGCTAGCTTGTTAGTCTGCTGGCTAGGTCTTTGTTGTGTAGCTAGCTAGCTATACTCAAAACGTCTTAACTTGAGGCGCAAAGTTACTTTTTTTTCTATTCTGAATGAATAGAGTTGTTGTTCATCACTTCTTGTCTGGAATTCTTCTTCGATTAGAGTGTTTATCTCATTCTAAAAACCAAAAATTCAAATATATCAGGAGCTCATGTTGAGCATGACTCTCTCTCTCTCTCTCTCTCTCTCTCTCTCTCTCTCTCTCTCCATCTCTCTCTCTCTCTCTCTCTCTCTCTCTCTCTCAATTCAATTCAATTCAATTCAAGGGGCTTTATTGGCATGGGAAACATGTGTTAACATTGCCAAAGCAAGTGAGGTAGATATTATACAAAAGTGAAATAAACAATACAAATTAACAGTAAACATTACACATACAGAAGTTTCAAAACAATAAAGACATTACAAATGTTATATTATATATATACAGTGTTGTAACAATGTACAAATGGTTAAAGTACACAAGTTAAAATAAATAAGCATAAATATGGGTTGTATTTACAATGGTGTTTGTTCTTCACTGGTTGCCCTTTTCTTGTGGCAACAGGTCACAAATCTTGCTGCTGTGATGGCACACTGTGGAATTTCTCCCAGTAGATATGGGAGTTTATCAAAATTGGATTTGTTTTCAAATTCTTTGTGGATCTGTGTAATCTGAGGGAAATATGTCTCTCTAATATGGTCATACATTGGGCAGGAGGTTAGGAAGTGCAGCTCAGTTTCCACCTCATTTTGTGGGCAGTGTGCACATAGCCTGTCTTCTCTTGAGAGCCATGTCTGCCTACGGCGGCCTTTCTCAATAGCAAGGCTATGCTCACTGAGTCTGTACATAGTCAAAGCTTTCCTTAAGTTTGGGTCAGTCACAGTGGTCAGGTATTCTGCCACTGTGTACTCTCTGTTTAGGGCCAAATAGCATTCTAGTTTGCTCTGTTTTTTTGTTAATTCTTTCCAATGTGTCAAGTAATTATCTTTTTGTTTTCTCATGATTTGGTTGGGTCTAATTGTGCTGTTGTCCTGGGGCTCTGTGGGGTGTTTGTGTTTGTGAACAGAGCCCTAGGACCAGCTTGCTTAGGGGACTCTTCTCCAGGTTCATCTCTCTGTAGGTGATGGCTTTGTTATGGAAGGTTTGGGAATCGCTTCCTTTTAGGTGGTTGTAGAATTTAACGGCTCTTTTCTGGATTTTGATAATTAGTGGGTATCGGCCTAATTCTGCTCTGCATGCATTATTTGGTGTTCTACGTTGTACACGGAGGATATTTTTGCAGAATTCTGCATGCAGAGTCTCAATTTGGTGTTTGTCCCATTTTGTGAAATCTTGGTTGGTGAGCGGACCCTAGACCTCACAACCATAAAGGGCAATGGGCTCTATGACTGATTCAAGTATTTTTAGCCAGATCCTAATTGGTATGTTGAAATTTATGTTCCTTTTGATGGCATAGAAGGCCCTTCTTGCCTTGTCTCTCAGATCGTTCACAGCTTTGTGGAAGTTACCTGTGGTGCTGATGTTTAGGCCGAGGTATGTATAGTTTTTTGTGTGCTCTAGGGCAACGGTGTCTAGATGGAATTTGTGGTCCTGGTGACTGGACCTTTTTTGGAACACCATTATTTTGGTCTTACTGAGATTTACTGTCAGGGCCCAGGTCTGACAGAATCTGTGCAGAAGATCTAGGTGCTGCTGTAGGCCCTCCTTGGTTGGTGACAGAAGCACCAGATCATCAGCAAACAGTAGACATTTGACTTCGGATTCTAGTAGGGTGAGACCGGGTGCTGCAGACTGTTCTAGTGCCCGCGCCAATTCGTTGATATATATGTTGAAGAGGGTGGGGCTTAAGCTGCATCCCTGTCTCACCCCACGACCCTGTGTGAAGAAATGTGTGTGTTTTTTGCCAATTTTAACCGCACACTTGTTGTTTGTGTACATGGATTTTATAATGTCGTATGTTTTACCCCCAACACCACTTTCCATCAATTTGTATAGCAGACCCTCATGCCAAATTGAGTCGAAGGCTTTTTTGAAATCAACAAAGCATGAGAAGACTTTGCCTTTGTTTTGGTTTGTTTGGTTGTCAATTAGGGTGTGTAGGGTGAATACATGGTCTGTTGTACGGTAATTTGGTAAAAAGCCAATTTGACATTTGCTCAGTACATTGTTTTCATTGAGGAAATGTACGAGTCTGCTGTTAATGATAATGCAGAGGATTTTCCCAAGGTTACTGTTGACGCATATTCCACGGTAGTTATTGGGGTCAAATTTGTCTCCACTTTTGTGGATTGGGGTGATCAGTCCTTGGTTCCAAATATTGGGGAAGATGCCAGAGCTAAGGACGATGTTAAAGAGTTTTAGTATAGCCAATTGGAATTTGTTGTCTGTATATTTGATCATTTCATTAAGGATACCATCAACACCACAGGCCTTTTTGGGTTGGAGGGTTTTTATTTTGTCCTGTAACTCATTCAAGGTAATTGGAGAATCCAGTGGGTTCTGGTAGTCTTTAATAGTTGATTCTAGGATTTGTATTTGATCATGTATATGTTTTTGCTCTTTATTCTTTGTTATAGAGCCAAAAAGATTGGAGAAGTGGTTTACCCATACATCTCCATTTTGGATAGATAATTCTTCGTGTTGTTGTTTGTTTAGTGTTTTCCAATTTTCCCAGAATTGGTTAGAGTCTATGGAGTCTTCAATTACATTGAGCTGATTTCTGACGTGCTGTTCCTTCTTTTTCCGTAGTGTATTTCTGTATTGTTTTAGTGATTCACCATAGTGAAGGCGTAGACTCAGGTTTTCCGGGTCTCTATGTTTTTGGTTGGACAGGTTTCTCAATTTATTTCTTAGATTTTTGCATTCTTTATCAAACCATTTGTCATTGTTGTTCATTTTCTTCGGTTTTCTATTTGAGATTTTTAGATTTGATAGGGAAGCTGAGAGGTCAAATATACTGTTAAGATTTTCTACTGCCAAGTTTACACCTTCACTATTGCAGTGGAACATTTTACCCAGGAAGTTGTCTCTCTCTCTCTCTCTCTCTCTCTCTCTCTCTCTCTCTCTCTCTCTCTCTCTCCCCATCTCTCTCTCTCTCTCTCCCCCCATCTCTCTCTCTCTCTCTCTCTCTCAATTCAATTCAATTCAATTCAATTGACTTTATTGACATGGCAAGTTCATTATTACTTACATTGTCAAAGTATACATTTTGAAAAATAAAAATCAAATATATATGTATATATATACAAAATATATATATATTCATATATAAATAAATGGTGGGACCAACAGCAATAATAACAGTAGTAGTGGACATGGGATTACCATTAACAACAACTACAACAACAATATTAATCAGAACAACAATAAATTAAAGCAACAGTAGTAGACCAGTGTCAATATGACTTGAGAAGACATATGACCTGGTATGAAAGACAAAACAAAACTAAGCTAAATGGGAAATATTATCAACATTACTTTGCATTTTTCACTGGCTGTCCCTCAGGTTGTGGCAGGAGGACACATATTTGGCTGCCAAAACTGCACATTTTGGCTTTTCACCCAATAAATATTTGATTTTTTCTTCATCTTTTATAGTTTCAAATTCTTTGTATTGAGTTATAATTTTGGGAAAGAAATATGCTCTTAGGTCTGAGTATTTGTCACAGTGTAGTAGGAAATGCACCTCTGTCTCTACCTCTCCCCTGGAGCAGAGTGAGCACAGCCTGTCCTCTCTGGGCAGCCAGGTTTGTCTGTGACGACCGGTCTCTATAGCCAGACTGTGCTCACTGAGTCTGTACCTAGTCAATGTTTTCCTCAGTTTTCTATCAGTCACAGTGGTCAGATAGTCTGCCACCATGTACTGTCTGTTTAGAGCCAAATAGCATTGAAGTTTACTTTGATTTTTTGTGGTGTCTTTCCAATAGGTTATATATTTTTCTTTTTGTTTTGTGATGATTTGGTTGGGCCAGATTTTCTGAGGGCTGTCCCGAGGCTCTATGGGGTTGGTTTGGGTTGGTGAACTGAGCCTCAGAACCAGCTGGCTGAGGGGACTCTTCTCTGGTTTCATCTCTTGACATTGTAGAGCTGTGTGATGGAATGTTTTAGGGTCACTTGTTTTTAGATGGTTGTAAAATTTGATGGCTCTTTTTTCTATTCGAATGAGGAGGGGGTATTGGCCCAATTCTGCCCTACATGCGTTATTTGGAGTTTTTCTTTGTACTTGCAATACAGTCTTGCAAAACTCTGCATGCAATATTTCAGTTGGATGTTTGTCCCATTTAGTAAATTCATTATTAGAGAGTGGACCCCATACTTCACTGCCATATAGAGCAATTGGTTCTATAACTGATTGAAAAATTTTGAGCCAGATTCTAATTGGAATTTCAATTTTGATGTTCCTTTTAATGGCATAGAATGCTCTTCTTGCTTTGTCTCTCAGCTCATTCACAGCCATGTGAAAGCTACCTGTGTTGCTGATATTTAGTCCTAGATATGTGTAGTTTTTGGTGTGTTCTAATAGAACTGTGTCCAAATAGAATTTATATTTGTCATCCTTATTTCCCGACCTTTTTTGGAATATCATTATATTTGTTTTTTTTAGGTTAACGGTCAGAGCCCAGGTCTGACAGAACCTGTGAAGACGATCTAGGTGCTGCTGTAACCCCTCTTTAGTGGGAGACAGCAGCACCAGGTCATCTGCGTACAGCAGACACTTGATTTCAGTGTTGTGTAGGGTGAAACCAGGTGCTGCCGATTCTTCTAATGTTTTTGCCAATTCATTAATGTAGATGTTAAATAATGTTGGACTTATTGGGCAGCCCTGTTTCACTCCCCGCCCCTGAGAGAAGAAGTCTGTTTGCTTGTTGCCAATTTTAACCGCACATTTGTTTTTAGTGTACATTGATTTAATAAAATCATATGTTTTCCCTCCAATACCACTTTTTATCAGTTTATAAAAAAGACCTTCGTGCCAAATTGAATCAAATGCTTTCTTGAAATCTACAAAACACGAGTAGATTTTGCCTTTGTTTTGGTTAACTTGTTTATCAATTAGAGTGTGGAGGGTGTAAATGTGGTCTGTTGTACGATAATTTTTTAGAAATCCAATCTGGCTTCTGCTCAGGACGTTGTGTTCGTCAAGGAAATTATGTAGTCTGCTATTTATAATACTGCAGAGAATTTTCCCCAAGTTGCTGTTAACGCAAATTCCTCTGTAATTATTTGGGTCAAATTTGTCTCCATTTTTATAGATTGGTGTGATCAATCCCTGGTTCCAAATATCGGGGAAAATACCTGCAGTGAGGATAATGTTGAAGAGTTTGAGTATAGCCAATTTGAATTTGTGGTCTGTATATTTGATCATTTCATTTAAAATACCATCAGCACCACAGGCCTTTTTGGGTTGGAGATTGCATAGTTTTTCCAATAATTCTTCTTCTGTAATTGGGGTATCTACAGGATTCTGATAGTCTTTGACTGCTAATTCAAGGATTTGTAATTTTTCTTGTATATCTTTTTGTTCTGGGCTCTTTGTTATATTGCTGTAGAGGTTTGCAAAGTGATTTCTCCACATATCCCCATTTTGGATAGCCAATTCCTCATGATGAGGTTTGTTTAATTTATTCCAATTCTCCCAGAAGTGGTTTGATTCTATGGATTCCTCAATTCCAACCAGCTGATTTCTAATGTGCTGTTCCTTTTTTGTTCTTAGGGTGCGTTTGTATTGCTTCAGTGTTTCCCCATATTGAAGGCGTATATTTTTGTTGTCTGGTTCTCTGTGTTTTTGATTAGATATATTTCTCAATGACTTTCTTAGATTTTTGCAATCATTATCAAACCATTTTTCATTATCTGTTATTTTTGGTTTGCTCTTATGCTTCTTTAGATTAGCCAAGGAGGCTAATTTGTCAAATATAAAGTTTATGTTCCTAACGGCCAAATTTACACCTTCATTGCTGAAGGAGAATGTTAAGGCTAAAAAGTTGTCCAGGAGAGATTGTATTTTTTGGCTACTAATTGCTTTTTGGTAGATGTCTGTACTGTTTGCACTCCATCTATAGGCTTGTTTAGTACCATGTAATTTATTGGGCCGTGATGCTTCATGGTTGGGTTCTGCTCTTCTCAGATACACTGTGATTTTACTGTGGTCTGACAGAGGTGTTAGTGGGCTGACTGTGAAGGCTCTGAGAGACTCTGGGTTTAGGTCGGTGAGGAAGTAGTCTACAGTGCTGCTGCCAAGGGATGAGCTGTAGGTGTACCTACCAAAAGAGTCTCCTCTCAGCCTGCCATTGACTATGTACAGACCCAGTGTTCGACAGAGCCTCAGGAGCTGTACTCCGTTTTTGTTTTTCACTTTGTCATAGTTGTTTCTGTGGGGGTATGTGGGGAGGGAAAGGTTATTGCTTCCTGGTAGGTGTTTATCCCCATGACTGTTAATAGTGTCTTGTTCTTCTGCTGTTCTAGCATTCAGGTCTCCACAGACCAGTACGTTGCCTTGGGCCTGAAAGTGACTAATCTCCCCCTCTAGAATGGAGAAGCTCTCTTCATTGAAGTAGGGTGACTCTGAGGGGGGAATGTATGTGGCACAGAGGAAGACGTTTTTATCTGTCAAGATAGCCTCCTTGTTGATTTTTAACCAGATAAAGAATTCTCCTGTTTTGATCAATTCGATTGAATTAATTAGTTCAGATTTATACCATATTAACATTCCCCCTGAGTCTCTGCCCTGTTTGATTCCTTTTAATTTAGTGGATGGTATGATTATCTCCCTATAACCTAGTGGACAGCCAGTGGAAACATCACCTCTGCACCATGTTTCCTGTAGTACTACAATATCAACATCATCAATTTCTTTCAGGAAGTCTGGGTTTCTGCTCTTTAGCCCAAAAGCAGAGGACTTCAATCCTTGTATATTCCAACATGCAACGTAAAAAGACTTCATAACTTTTTTTTATTTTTCTTTTCTTTACCTTTCAAAATGAGACAAACATTCAGAATCCAAGAAGAACCATTAAAACAGGATTTTTCAATTAAAGTAAACTCTTATTTTGCAAATGTGATTTGTTTATCATTTAAGATAGAATTTGTGTCATGCCACTTGGGTGGATGTAGTGTGAGGATGGTGGTGTTCTTGTGCTCATCTTACCATGACCCTCGGCCTATCACATGTGAGCATAGTAGACTCAGCATTTGTTTAATGTCACTCATTTGGTTGGTGGGGGCTGGGCCAGTTGCTCCTCTCACAGCCTGTGCGTAGCTCTGCCTGCTGGGCTGTGGCTCCTCCAGGTGTGGGTCTGCGGTGGGGAGGAGGGGGGTGGTAGGCCTCATCTGGGTGGCTCTGAAGCTGGGCTGGGGTGGTCTGTGCTGCGCTGGCTGTGGTGGGCATTGAGGTTGGTGGTGCTGTGGTCGTGGCTGGGGGGTCCAGGGTGCTGGTCCGGGGTGTTGTCTCGGTGATCTCGGCGGGGTGGAGATTGCTCCGCTGTTCCTGGGTGGAGAGGTCGGGCTGCGGTTTAAAGCGACGTCCTTGAGAGTCTTGGCAAGGATGGGGACTGTCTCCCTGTACAGGTGAACATGGTCATAGAGACAGTCCAGATCGAGGGTGGGATGGTGGGCCAGGTGTACATTGGGTCGCAGGGCACAGTCCCGGGATAGGCTGGCGTTTATTCTTTGGATTGTGGCAGGGTGGAAGTCCCTCCTCTGTAGAAGGGTTGACACTATGATTCTTGAGTTGGGGAAGATTGCGGAGGCCTTCTCAATCACTCCCCGTAGTGAAGTCGCCACCCTCTCCTGCTGAGCACGCAGGTCGTTGCTTCCGGTATGTATGATTATGTGGCTTGGCGACCCGAGATGGTTCTTATCAAGCAGCTCCATGGCACTCTGCGTTGTTGGGCACCACACCTTTCTCGTTTTGTGTCTAGGGAAAAGTTTCTTCTCCTGGACATACTTCCCATTTGAGTCCATTAACAGGACGATGTCAGCCAGTGTTTCTTCTGGACTGGGGGGGGCAGAGTGGGGGCTGGTGGGTGTTGGAGCTGGGGTGTGGCTGGTCTGTGTCGGTGCCACTGTCAGTGGGAGGCTGTTCTGTGGGTTGGGGAGGAGGGGTGCAGCAGGCAGGGCTGGGGAAGTCTGGCTGGTTGAGCTGGGCTCCTCTGCTGTGTGAGGGCAGGTCATAGGGTGGTGATCTATCTGCTCCTGCAGCCTGTCCTCTGCTCTCTTTCTCTCCTGCAGCTCCTCTCAGTGTGGTCAGCTCCTTATTGCTGCTCTGCCTGTCTTTTTGGAGCTCTCTCACCTCCTGTGTTAGATCAGCCAGCTCTCTCTTGAGTCCGTCTCTCTCTTGCTGAACCTCTTTCAGCTGTGTTGCAAGGCTGCTGTCCTGCTCTGTCCTCACCTTGGTTAGGAGCTCCTCTAAGGTGTGGTTGTCTGGTTGCTGCTTGCTCACGCTCTCCCTGAGCAGGACCACCTCCCCCTCCAGTTTGGTGAACTCATCCCTCATGGCAGCCATGGTGGTGAGGAGGGCCTGAGCCTGCTCTGCACTGAGGGGGTCGCTCTCCTCCTGGGGCGTGTCCTCCACTATGGTGGGAAGAGAGGTGCTGGATGTGCCCTTTTGGGTGGGGAGGGTAGGGGTGAGGGTGGTGCTGGTGGAGTTTGTCTTGTGGGAGGGCATGTCACTGGTGGTGTTCTTCTCTCTCTCCGCTCTCTCCTTAATGGTCTGAAAGTCTGTTTCAAACAGCCTGATGTTACCTTGCACCATGACAGTCCCAGTCTTGTAGAGGTTGATTGTTATCATGGTGCTGTCAGGGTCGTCTGTCTCTTTGATTTTCAGCTTCCACCCATTACAGATTCCCTCTTTCTTTATGCATGGGTAGTGAGAGCAGACTGCTGAGCGCCATGCATTTGGCTGGTCAGTGAGAAAGATGAGATTACTCACGTCACCGTTTTTGTAGAGGTCTGCAAAAAGGGTTTCTGGCCTTTCCTCTAGTAGTTTCTGTTTGAAAGCTTTCCTCATTGTGTCATTTTTGGCCTTTTTTGTGTAGAGAATGGATTCTGCGCTGAGGGGGAGTAGGGACATGGTGTCTGTGCGCTCTGCTACTACCGCTGCTGCTGCGCTGTTCTGCTGCCCCGTTGCCATGGCAACCGATTTGTTCGTCTGCTGTTCGCGCTACTTTAGTTCAAAAAACAGCAAAAAGAGTGAAAAATCCTCACACAAAAAACTGAAGATATGTTTACAGTTAGTCCGTGCTCCTTTTTGGTTTTCTCACTCAGTTTGGTCGTTTGATGTAGTTGTATTAACTGCCCTTGCTAGGTTTGTTCTAGCTCGTTTCTTCTGGCTAGCTTGTTAGTCTGCTGGCTAGGTCTTTGTTGTGTAGCTAGCTAGCTATACTCAAAACGTCTTAACTTGAGGCACAAAGTTACTTTTTTTTCTATTCTGAATGAATAGAGTTGTTGTTCATCACTTCTTGTCTGGAATTCTTCTTCGATTAGAGTGTTTATCTCATTCTAAAAACCAAAAATTCAAATATATCAGGAGCTCATGTTGAGCATGACTCTCTCTCTCTCTCTCTCTCTCTCTCTCTCTCTCTCTCTCCATCTCTCTCTCTCTCTCGCTCTCTCTCTCTCAATTCAATTCAATTCAATTCAAGGGGCTTTATTGGCATGGGAAACATGTGTTAACATTGCCAAAGCAAGTGAGGTAGATATTATACAAAAGTGAAATAAACAATACAAATTAACAGTAAACATTACACATACAGAAGTTTCAAAACAATAAAGACATTACAAATGTTATATTATATATATACAGTGTTGTAACAATGTACAAATGGTTAAAGTACACAAGTTAAAATAAATAAGCATAAATATGGGTTGTATTTACAATGGTGTTTGTTCTTCACTGGTTGCCCTTTTCTTGTGGCAACAGGTCACAAATCTTGCTGCTGTGATGGCACACTGTGGAATTTCTCCCAGTAGATATGGGAGTTTATCAAAATTGGATTTGTTTTCAAATTCTTTGTGGATCTGTGTAATCTGAGGGAAATATGTCTCTCTAATATGGTCATACATTGGGCAGGAGGTTAGGAAGTGCAGCTCAGTTTCCACCTCATTTTGTGGGCAGTGTGCACATAGCCTGTCTTCTCTTGAGAGCCATGTCTGCCTACGGCGGCCTTTCTCAATAGCAAGGCTATGCTCACTGAGTCTGTACATAGTCAAAGCTTTCCTTAAGTTTGGGTCAGTCACAGTGGTCAGGTATTCTGCCACTGTGTACTCTCTGTTTAGGGCCAAATAGCATTCTAGTTTGCTCTGTTTTTTTGTTAATTCTTTCCAATGTGTCAAGTAATTATCTTTTTGTTTTCTCATGATTTGGTTGGGTCTAATTGTGCTGTTGTCCTGGGGCTCTGTGGGGTGTGTTTGTGTTTGTGAACAGAGCCCTAGGACCAGCTTGCTTAGGGGACTCTTCTCCAGGTTCATCTCTCTGTAGGTGATGGCTTTGTTATGGAAGGTTTGGGAATCGCTTCCTTTTAGGTGGTTGTAGAATTTAACGGCTCTTTTCTGGATTTTGATAATTAGTGGGTATCGGCCTAATTCTGCTCTGCATGCATTATTTGGTGTTCTACGTTGTACACGGAGGATATTTTTGCAGAATTCTGCATGCAGAGTCTCAATTTGGTGTTTGTCCCATTTTGTGAAATCTTGGTTGGTGAGCGGACCCCAGACCTCACAACCATAAAGGGCAATGGGCTCTATGACTGATTCAAGTATTTTTAGCCAGATCCTAATTGGTATGTTGAAATTTATGTTCCTTTTGATGGCATAGAAGGCCCTTCTTGCCTTGTCTCTCAGATCGTTCACAGCTTTGTGGAAGTTACCTGTGGTGCTGATGTTTAGGCCGAGGTATGTATAGTTTTTTGTGTGCTCTAGGGCAACGGTGTCTAGATGGAATTTGTGGTCCTGGTGACTGGACCTTTTTTGGAACACCATTATTTTGGTCTTACTGAGATTTACTGTCAGGGCCCAGGTCTGACAGAATCTGTGCAGAAGATCTAGGTGCTGCTGTAGGCCCTCCTTGGTTGGTGACAGAAGCACCAGATCATCAGCAAACAGTAGACATTTGACTTCGGATTCTAGTAGGGTGAGACCGGGTGCTGCAGACTGTTCTAGTGCCCGCGCCAATTCGTTGATATATATGTTGAAGAGGGTGGGGCTTAAGCTGCATCCCTGTCTCACCCCACGACCCTGTGTGAAGAAATGTGTGTGTTTTTTGCCAATTTTAACCGCACACTTGTTGTTTGTGTACATGGATTTTATAATGTCGTATGTTTTACCCCCAACACCACTTTCCATCAATTTGTATAGCAGACCCTCATGCCAAATTGAGTCGAAGGCTTTTTTGAAATCAACAAAGCATGAGAAGACTTTGCCTTTGTTTTGGTTTGTTTGGTTGTCAATTAGGGTGTGTAGGGTGAATACATGGTCTGTTGTACGGTAATTTGGTAAAAAGCCAATTTGACATTTGCTCAGTACATTGTTTTCATTGAGGAAATGTACGAGTCTGCTGTTAATGATAATGCAGAGGATTTTCCCAAGGTTACTGTTGACGCATATTCCACGGTAGTTATTGGGGTCAA
>NC_052338.1:29115623-29152430 GCF_016432855.1 Salvelinus namaycush
GACAAACTGGTTCCCTATTTTAAAAGACAAACTGGTTCCCTATTTTAAAAGACAAACTGGTTCCCTATTTTAAAAGACAAACTGGAGTTTTGGTGCAGATACAGCCAACTAGGGCAAAAATAATATTGCGATATTGTCAAAACGATACGGTAATATATATCATCAAAATAATATCCAGAGATGTAATTGTATGGATTTTTCCCCCATCACTAACACTCAGTATGTACATTCATCTCTGTTTATCTGTTGATGTAAACCCGACGTGTCCTGCTTTAGTTGTTTATTTCAGAGAAAACATTCTAATAGTGCATGAGCAGATACACAGCTGTCACTTTCTAAGAGGCTGTCCAATAGATACACAGTAACAACTGAGAATCGACTCAACAAATCGACATATGCATGAATAAGTAAAGAAACACGCAGGCAGCCAGGCAGGCACACACATACCAAACAGCGATTGATCAGTGAGTCCACGTACACAGCCTCACCAGCAGCCCTGCCCCTCTTCCACTAATGAAATATACATCAAAAAGAATTAACTTCTGATACATATTTACACAAGTCTTTGATAAGTCATGTTAGGGCCCCTTTAAAGCCAATAAGAGAAATACAAGCTTGATCAAGCAGCAATAAAAAGTCCATGACCCTTTGGAGTGGTATCAAAGGACACTCCGGCCAAACAAAATTCAATCCTCAGAATATATCGTAATAAGTTACTAAATAATTCCTTTGGAAGAAAATGATAATTTGCTGCTAAAGATGCATAGCAGACAACAACAACATTAGAAAACCAATATCAGCATCCTTTCAAATAAAACATGCTTTAACACTTTTCACAACTTTTAACTCGACCAGACAACCAATGACAGCAATCTGCTTGACTGACAGACTGTAAACAGAACCAAAGTGAATAGAAGCCTCACCGTGTCTGACGTCCCTGGGCGCTATGGCGATGGCGTTGTTATGGTGCAGCTCTGTGACGCAGCAATTCTCAGGTAACAGCGATCCGTTGCTATGGGGCGTTGCCGGGAGAAGGGGTACAGGCTGAGCCACGACCACATTGTTGTTAGGACACACACAACCCGTCTGCGTAACTCTGCAACCGTCGCCGTTGGCAACATCAGCTTCTCCATGATGACCATTGCGTAGGCACTCCTCGAACCATCGGCAGAGTACTCCACAGGTGAACTGGCTGGAGTTCTCATTGTTGATTAGCAAAACCTCGACCAGCCGGAGTTCTAGTGTTTCCTTGGTTACCGGCGGTTCATCGGCTGTTGGTAGTCTCGATAGGCACAGCTGCACAAAGTTCTTGTCGAACTGCAAAAATGAATAAGGTCCCTCTGATTCTAATTGCCTGCCGCAAAGGTCTATCACTTCCTGGTCTTGAGGTGGCGTCTGTAGATCCAGCGGACAGCTCTGATTGGCTAGATGATGGTCGAGGGGGAGGAGCATGGGGTAGTGTGATTGACAGATGGAGGGATGGCGGGTGAATCGGAGATAGAGGGAGTACTTGGTGGGATCTGGGTTCTCCAACGACCAGGAACAGCCCAGCACCTGCGACGGGAACAGCTCTCTCAGAGAGAAGGATCCATACAGTACCCCGGCTACCAGGCTGGAGCATGGGGAGGGGAGGCTGCCCCCCTCTACCTCCCCGGGAGAGACGCCACTGGCAGACCCATAGGCAGCGGCCAGGGCAGAGAGAGGAGCTGGAGGAACTAAAGCAGCTACGGCCCAGGCCACAGCAAAGAGGGACGACAGCACACAAAGACACACCCCTCCAGCAGTGTTCATCCTATGTCATTCGTCCTGCAGAGAGAGGGAGAGAGAGAGAGGGGGGGGAGGGAGGGGAGAGAGAGAGAGAGAGAGAGAGAAGGGGGGGGGGGGGAGAGAGAAGGGGGAGGGGGGAGAGAGAGAAGGGGGAGGGAGGAGAGATATGAGAGAGAGAGAGGGGGAGGGGGAGAGCGAGAGGGGGGAGAGCGAGTCAAGGGGGGGAGTGGGGAGAGAGAGACGAGAGCGAGAGAGGGGGGGAGGGGGGGAGAGAGAGAGACACAGAGAGACAGAGAGAAAGAGAGAGAGAGAGAGAGAGGGAGAGAGAGAGAGAGAGTGAAGGGGATAGGAGGAGGGAGAGGGAACAGAGACTCAGTACAAAGCAGACATCAATTCCAAAATGATATGTCTGGCATAATGAGAGTGAAATATTTCAAAAACACTTTATTGACTGGAAAATCGATTATGAATACATGCAGCAACGTTGGACAAAACATTGGCTATCTCTCCTTCCTCTCATCTCACAGTCTGTCTCCCTCACAGTCTCTCTCCCTCACAGTCTCTCCCTCACAGTCTCTCTCCCTCACAGTCTCTCTCTCCCCTCTCTGTCTCTCTCCCTCACAGTCTCTCTCCCTCTCAGTCTCTCTCTCCCCTCACAGTCTCTATCTCCCCTCACAGTCTCTCTCTCCCCTCACAGTCTGTCTCCCTCACAGTCTCTCTCTTCCCTGACAGTATCTCTCTCCCCTCACAGTCTGTCTCCCTCACACTCTCTCACAGTCTGTTTCCCTCACAGTTTCTCCCTCACAGTCTCTCTCCCTCACAGTCTCTCCCTCACAGTATATCTCCCCTCTCAGTCTCTCTCCCTCACAGTCTGTTTCCCTCACAGTCTCTCTCTCCCCTCACAGTCTCTCTCTCCCTCACAGTCTGTCTCCCTCACAGCCTCCTCCCCATCACAGTCTCTCTCTCTCACAGTCTCTCTCCATTACAGGCTCTCTCCATTACAGTCGCTTCCCCATCACAGTCTCTCTCCTTACTGTTTATGGTCATGGTACCCCTGTGAAGGACACTCTTCGGCTAACACAAACACACACACACACACACACACACACACACACACACACACACACACACACACACACACACACACACACACACACACACACACACACACACACACACACACAAACACAAACACACACACACACACACACACACACTCTCCCCTGACGGGCTGGATTAAAGTAGCTGATGACTTTGCTGTTGAGATGTGAACTATGTACCACCCTCTACACACACACACACACACACACACACACACACACACACACACACACACACACACACACACACACACACACACACACACACACACACACACACACACACACACACACACACACACACACACACAAACACACACACACACACGCACTCTCCCCTGACGGGCTGGATTAAAGGGGTTGATGACTTTGCTGTTGAGATGTGAACTGTGTACAACCCTCTACACACACACACACACACACACACACACACACACACACACACACACACACACACACACACACACACACACACACACACACACACACACACACACACACACACATGCCTACTCTTACTCGCAAACGCTAACACGTACACACACACACATGCAAACAAACACACAAACACACACACACATACAGACTGATCCAATAAGTACCAGAAAAGGATAGAGAATATCGATAACTTATTAATATTTTATTGAAAGAGGCTTTCAAGTGCCTCATCATGGACATAAAGATGGAATGGCAGACACTTAGCGAGGGAGAGGGATAGAGAGAGGGACAGAGAGAGGGATAGAGAGAGGGATAGATGGAGGGAGGGAGAGGTATAGGGAGAGGGGGAGGGCGAGGAGGAGCGACAGCGGGAGAGACAGACAAACAGACAGAGGAGTTCATGACTGGTGCTCATCTTCATACATCGATGCCTTTTCCATTACGAACTGACAGAGAACTGGTTTACTCTGGGTAACAATAGGTCCAGCACTGGCTAAGTGTACACAGCACACACCACACGTCACACACACCACACACACACACACACACCACAAACACCACACACACACACACACAAACACAAATACACCGCACACACCCCACACACACATGCACACAACACACCAAACACACCACACCACATACCACACACACCACACACTACACACCACACACCACACACACACCACACACTACACACAACACGCCACACACACCACCCACGGCTGATCTATTTCAGGGCGTAGGACAGTTATAGAAGACTGTCACATGCAAATACTAGAGAGAAGGGCAATTACAGAGAGCCCAGAGAAACGTAAATAAGATAGCTAGAAGGACAACTATTTCTACTCTCATTTTTCCTTTTTGTGGAATGTCATATGTGTGTGCATGGCCATGTGTGTGTGTGTGTGTGTGTGTGTGTGTGTGTGTGTGTGTGTGTGTGTGTGTGTGTGTGTGTGTGTGTGTGTGTGTGTGTGTGTGTGTGTGTGTGTGTGTGTGTGTGTGTGTGTGCATGGCCATGTGTGAGACTGAAGGGGTCATGGTAAGAGGCTAGGGGCCAGGGTAAGATGCTAGAGGCCAGGGTAAGAGGCAAGGGGCCAGGGTAAGATGTTAGAGGCCAGGGTAAGATGCTAGGGGCCAGGGTAAGGTGCTAGGGGCCACGGTAAGATGCTAGGGGCCACGGTAAGATGCTAAGGGCCACGGTAAGAGGCATGGGACCAGGGTAAGAGGCTAGGGGCCATGGTAACAGGCTATGGGACCGGGTAAGAGGCTATGGGACAGGGTAAGAGGCTAGGGGCCAGGGTAAGAGGCTAGGGGCCAGGGTAAGAGGCAAGGGGCCAGAGTAAGAGGCAAGTGGCCAGGGTAAGAGGCTAGGGGACAGGGTAAGAGGCTATGGGACAGGGTAAGAGGCTAGGGGCCAAGGTACGATGATAGGGGCCACGGTAAGAGGCTAGGAACCAGGGTAAGAGGCTAGGGGCCACGGTAAGAGGCTTGGGACCAGGGTAAGAGGCTAGGGTTCAGGGTAAGAGGCTAGGGGCCACGTTAAGAGGCTAGGGGCCAGGGTAAGAGGCTAGGGGCCATGGTTACAACATCACGTCAAGAGTGTTCCCAGAAAGGAGTGCAACAAAGAGAGGCTGTGGAGAGGGAACATCTAGTCTCCACTAATGAGTCTTTTCACAGACATGAAAGGAAAAGAGGGAGAGAACGGGAGGCTGGGGAGCGGGATGGGGATGGAGAGGGCGGGGGGGAGGGACAGACAGACAGACAGACAGACAGACAGACAGACAGACAGACAGACAGACAGACAGACAGACAGACAGACAGACAGACAGACAGACAGACAGGCAGGCAGACAGACAGACAGACAGACAGACAGACAGACAGACAGACAGACAGACAGACAGACAGACAGACAGACAGACAGACAGACAGACAGACAGACAGACAGACAGACAGACAGACAGACAGACAGACAGACAGACAGACAGAAGGAGGCTTGGGAGAGGGTTAGGGGTGGGAGAGCGAGAGAGAGAGAAACAGAGAGAGGGAGAGAGACAGAGAGAGAGACAGAGGGAGGGTAAGGGGTAGAGAGAGGAAGAGAGAAGAGAGGTTAGGGTTGTGAAAGGGGTGGAGGGGTGGAGCAGAGAGATATATATAGCTATGTGGAGATTAGAGGTGGGATAGCACATCTTCTGGGAAACTGGGCAAAGCACAGAGATAGTATGACAACAGAGGGAATCATATTTCTCTGCTGTATTATGCTATATACTGTATGAACAAAAACAACATTTGTTGCTTGGACTTTCCAAAGTATACACAATACAACAATACAAAATCCAGTCAATATCAGCCAACCAGAACTCTGTTCTCCCTCTCATTCTATCCTGCTCTTTCTCTTTTTAGGGAGTATGCGAGCACACTTGTTCAGTTGGACTAGCCGAGGTCAGCTCGGCACCAACATGGCTGAAGCATGCTGATGCCTTTAGGCCATAGTTATGTTGGTCTCTCTGCAGTGGCTTTGGAGTTAGGCCGGGAATCATGAAGCTAAGCTGATCCTAGACCTCTGCTACTGACAACCTCTATTGTAGCATCATGGTAAAATAGCTAGTCAATATGACATCATGGAATAATAGGCTAGTCTATTTGGCATCATGGTATAATAGGATAGTCTATGTGGCATCATGGTATAATAGTTTATATGACATCATGGTATAATAGGATAGTCTCTATGGCATCATGGTATAACAGTCTATATGACATCATGGTATAATAGGATAGTCTATCTGACATCATGATATAATAGGATAGTCTATATGACATCAAGGTACAATAGGATAGTCTATACAACATCATGTTATAATATTATAGTCTATATGACATCATGGTATAATAGGATAGTCTATATGACGTAATAGTATTAGGATAGTCTATATGACATCATAATATAATATGATGGTCTATATGACATCGTGGTATAATAGGATAGTCTATATGACATAATAGTCAAATATGATAGTCTATATGACATCATGGTATAATATGATGGTCTATATGACATCATGGTACAATATGATAGTATATATGACATCATGGTATAATAGAAGAGTCTATATAAGATAATGGTATAATAGAATAGTCTAAATGACATCATGGTATAATATGATGGTATATATGACATCATACTATAATAGGATAGTCAATATGGCATAATAGTCTATATGACATCATGGAATAACAGGCTAGTCTATATGACATCATATAATAATAGGCTAGTCTATTTGGCATCATGGTATAATAGGAAAGTCTATATGACATAATAGTAAAATATGATAGTCTATATGACATCATGGTATAATATAATGGTCTATATGACATCATGGTACAATAGGATAGTCTATATGATATAATAGTAAAATATGATAGTCTATATGACGTCATAATGTAATAGGATAGTCTATATGGCATCATGGTATAATATGGTAGTCTATATGACATCAGCTGCGAGCTGCCTAAGTGACACGAGCCTACCAGACGAGCCAAATCACTTCTATGCTCGTTTCGAGGCAAGCAACACTGAAACATGCATGAGAGCACCAGCTGTTCCCGGAAGACTGTGTGATCACGCTCTCCGTAGCCGACGTGAGTAAGACCTTTAAACAGGTCAACATACACAAGGCTGCGGGGCCAGACGGAATACCAGGACGTGTGCTCCGGGCATGTGCTGACCAACTGGCTGGTGTCTTCACTGACATTTTCAACATGTCCCTGATTGAGTCTGTAATACCAACATGTTTCAAGCAGACCACCATAGTCCCTGTGCCCAAGAACACAAAGGCAACCTGCCTAAATGACTACAGACCCGTAGCACTCACAACCGTAGCCATGAAGTGCTTTGAAAGGTTGCTATTGGCTCACATCAACACCATTATCCCAGAAACCCTAGATCCACTCCAATCTGCATACCGCCCAAACAGATTCACAGATGATGCAATCTCTATTGCACTCCACACTCCACCTTTCCCACCTGGACAAAAGGAACACTTAATTGAGAATGCTATTCATTGACTACAGCTCAACGTTCAACACCATAGTACCCTCAAAGCTCATCAATAAGCTAAAGATTCTGGGACTAAACACCTCCCTCTGCAACTGGATCCTGGACTTCCTGACGGGCCGCCCCCAGGTGGTGAGGGTAGGTAGCAACACATCTGCCACGCTGATCCTCAACACTGGAGCTCCACAGGGATGCGTGCTCAGTCCCCTCCTGTACTCCCTGTTCACCCACGACTGCATGGCCAGAAACGACTCCAACACCATCATTAAGTTTGCAGATGACACAGCCTATATGGAGGAGGTCAGAGACTTTGCCTAGTGGTGCCAGAACAACAACCTATCCCTCAACGTAACCAAGACTAAGGAGATGATTGTGGACTACAGGAAAAGGAGGACCGAGCACGCCCCCATTCTCATCGACGGGGCTGTAGTGGAGCAGGTTGAGAGCGTCAAGTTCCTCGGTGTCAACAACAACAACAAACTAGAATGGTACAAACACACCAAGACAGTTGTGAAGAGGGCACGACAAAGCCTATTCCCCCTCAGGAAACTAAAAAGATTTGGCATGGGTCCTGAGATTCTCAAAAGGTTCTACAGCTGCAACATCGAGAGCATCCTGACTGGTTACATCACTGCCTGGTACGACAATTGCGCGGCCTCTGACCGCAAGGCACTACAGAGGGTAGTGCATACGGCCCAGTACATCACTGGGGCTAAGCTGCCTGCCATCCAGAACCTCTACACCAGGCGGTGTGAGAGGAAGGCCCTAAAAATTGTCAAAGACCCCAGCCACCCCAGTCATAGACTGTTCTCTCTACTACCGCATGGCAAGCGGTACCGGAGTGCCAAGTCTAGGACAAAAAGGCTTCTCAACAGTTTTTACCCCCAAGCCATAAGACTCCTGAACAGGTAATCAAATGGCTAACCGGACTATTTGCATTGTGTGCCCTATTTTTACGCATTTCACTGTAAGGTCTACACCTGTTGTATTCGGCGCACGTGAGAAATAAACTTTGATTTGGTTTGATTTGTATAATAGTCTATATGGCATCATCGTATAACAGGCTAGTCTATACTGTATTATAGAGTAAGGTGCCTTAGCTGACAAAATGGAGCTCAATTATGGAGGGAGATAACAAAGCAGTGATATGTCTTCACACACACACACACACACACACACACACACACACACACACACACACACACACACACACACACACACACACACACACACACACACACACACACACACACACACACACACACACACACAGCATGATCTGATTTATTGATGTGCAATGGTTTTCCTATAGCATTCTTCAGGGAGGCTGCATCAAAACACACACACTCACACAAAACCACACACAAAACCACACACACACACACACACACACACACACACACACACACACACACACACACACACACACACACACACACACACACACACACACACACACACACACACACACACACACACACATTCTCTCACATACATAAATGAGTTAAGCACATCAATAATTCAGACTTCCTGATTCAGGGCTTTTTGAGCGGCTTTTATCTACTGCTTCGTGTGAGCTGCTACTTTTCTCTCTCCCTTTTTCCCTTCTTCCCCCTCTCCATCTCTCCCCATTTACCATCTCTCCATCTCTCCCCATTTACCCCCTCTCCATCTCTCCCCCTTTCCTCTTTCTATCTTTCACAAAACTCTGTCTCAATCTCTCCGGTCATCTCCCTTACCCTTTAGATCTTCTTCTCTCAGAATCTCAGTCTTCCTTTCGCATTCTCTCTCTCTCTCTCTCTCTCTCTCTCTTTCTTTCTTTCTTTCTTTCTTTCTTTCTTTCTTTCTTAAAATCCCAGTCTCCCTCTCCAGCCCTCCCTTTCCTTGGGGCCAGTTGTTTAACCTGACTATGTGACCGGACCAGAAACATGTCCTGACCTTTCCTTGTGCGAACACATCGTAACAAAGATGTGCAAACCTTAGAGCTACAGGGGAACATACACAGTCGATTCAGCTTAATAGCCTTGTCCAGTGAGTCTTATCAGTGACTTCCAAATGGCAGCCATTTTATAAATGAGACCTCAATGTGAGATAGAGAGAGAGCTCTGCTGAGCTGTGATCTTAACACTCTTACCACCAGTCTGTTTGAAAGAACATGTCAATAAACACAGGCGCACACACACACACACACACACACACACACACACACACACACACACACACACACACACACACACACACACACACACACACACACACACACACACACACACACACACACACACACACACACACACACACACACACAGCGAGAGGAGAGAGAGAAAGAGGGAGAGAGGGGAACACAGGCAGAGTTTGTAAGAGGCTGAGGGATAAGAGTGTGTGATAAGTCTGACTCTAATAGAGGGAAATCACACTGGGATGAAGGACACCCTGGGATGAAGGACACCCTGGGATGAAGGACACCCTGGGATGAAAGACACCCTGGGATGAAGGACACTCTGGCATTAAGGGATGTCATATCAGGCTGGGAAGAGAGGAGAGAGATTAGAGGAGAAAAGAGCAGAGGAGGAGAAGTACAGAGGAGTGGAGAAGGAGAAGGAGGAAAATGAAGGGAGTGAGGGAGAGCAGGCTGTAGGAACAGAGATATCATCTTAGACTGGGATGAGAGGAGAAGAGAGAGAGGGACAGTAAGGGAGAAGAGGACAAGAGGATGTAGGAACATGGATGTCATCTAACACTGGGAATAACTGACAGAAAAAAGAGGAAATGAGAGGAGAGAGGGAGAACAGGAGAGGAGGAAGATGAGGAGAATGAGGAGGAGAACGATGAGGAAGAGGTGGAAGAAGAGGAGGTTCGGGAAGAGGAGGAGGAGGAGTAGGAAGAGGATGAGGAAGATGAAGGGAAGAAGGAACATGAAGAGAAGGAGGAGGAAGAGGAGGAGAATGAGGAGGAGGACGATGAGGAAGAGGTGGAAGAAGAGGAGGTTCAGGAAGAGGAGGAGGAGGCGGAAGAGGATGAGGAAGATGAAGGGAAGAAGGAAAATGAAGAGGAGGAGGAGGAAGAGGAGGAGAATGAGAGGGAGGAGGATGTTAAACAGCAGACCTATAGGTCAAGCATGAGGTGACAGAGATGTTCTGGCTGAAATGTCACCCCCTGTCATCTATCCCTCCTCTAGCCTCCTCTCTCCTCTCTCATTCCCCCTTCCATCCCTGCCAACTTAACCTTATCACCATGGAGAGGAACAGCTGAAATGTCACCAGCTGTCAGCTGAGGAAGCAGAGTATGTGAATCCAAAATTATACCCAGTTCCCTTTATAGTACACTACTTTGACCAGAGCCCGATATTCCCTGATCAAAAGTGATGCACTATATAGGGAATAGGGTGCCACTTGGTGTATGAGGTGATGGTGGTGGTGTAGACATACAATAGTCTACTACTGGTCCACTATGTTAAACATACCCTAGTCTACTACTGGTCCACTATGTTAAACATACCCTAGTCTAATACTGTAGTACTATGTTACACATACACTAGTCTACTACTGGTCCACTATGTTATACATACCCTAGTCTAAAACTGGTACCACAATGTTATACATACCCTAGTCTAATACTGGTCCACTTTGTTACACATACAATAGTCTAATACTGGTCCACTATGTTATACATACCCTAGTCTAATACTGGTCCACTATGTTACACATACCCTAGTCTAATACTGGTCCACTATGTTACACATACGCTAGTCTACTACTGGTCCAATATGTTATACATACCCTAGTCTAATACTGGTCCACTATGTTACACATACCCTAGTCAAATGCTGGTCCACTCTGTTACACACACCCTAGTATAATACTGCTCCACTATGCTATACCCTAGTTTAATACTGGTCCACTATGTTACACATACCCCAGTCTAATACTATAAAACAATTTTATACATATCCTAGTATAATACCGGTCCACTATGTTACAAATAACCTAGTCTAATACTGTACCACTATGCTTTATACCCTAGTCTAATCCTGATCCACAATGTTACACATACCCTAGTCTAATGATGGTCCACTATGTTATACCCTAGTCTAATGATGGTCCACTATGTTATACCCTAGTCTAATGATGGTCCACTATGTTACACATACCCTAGTTTAATACTGGTCCACTATGTTACACACACCCTAGTCTAATACCGTACCTCTATGTTATACCCTAGTCTAATGATGGTCCTCTATGTTATACCCTAGTCTAATGATGGTCCACTATGTTATACCCTAGTTTAATACTGGTCCACTATGTTATACCCTAGTTTAATACTGGTCCACTATGTTACACAAACCCTAGTATAATACTGTACCTCTATGTTATACCCTAGTCTAATACTGTACCTCTATGTTATACCCTAGTCTAACGATGGTCCACTATGTTATACCCTAGTCTAATACTGGTCCACTATGTTATACCATAGAATAATATTGGTGCACTATGTTACACATACCATAGCCTAATACTGGTCCACTATGTTATACATACCAAAGTATATTACTGTAGTACTATGTTATACACACCCTAGTCCAAAACTGTAGTACAAAGTCACACATACCCTAGTCTAATACTGGCCACTATGTTACACAAATCCTAGTCGAATACTGGTCCACTATGTTATACATACCAAAGTCTAATAATGTAGTACAATGTTATACATACCCTAGTCTAAAACTGTAGTACAACGTCACACATACCCTAGTAAAATACTGGTCCACTATGTTACACAAATCCTAGTCTAATACTGGTCCACTATGTTACACATACCCTAGTCTAATACTGTACCACTATGTTATACATACCTTAGTCTAATACTGGTCCACTATGTTATACATACCTTAGTCTAATACTGGTCCACTATGTTATACATACTATAGTATAATACTGGTCCACTATGTTGCACATACCCTAGTCTACTACTGGTCCACTATGTTACACATTACATAGTCTACTACTGGTCCACTATGTTACACATTACATAGTCTACTACTGGTCCACTATGTTACACATACCCTAGTCTAATAGTGTAGTACTATGTTATACATACCCTAGTCTAATACTGGTCCACTATGTTACACATACCCTAGTCTACTACTGGTCCACTATGTTGCACATACCCTAGTCTACTACTGGTCCACTATGTTACACATTACATAGTCTAATACTGGTCCAGTATGTTACACATTACATAGTCTACTACTGGTCCACTATGTTACACATTACATAGTCTAATACTGGTCCACTATGTTACACATTACATAGTCTACTATTGGTCCACTATGTTATACATACCTTAGTCTAATACTGGTCCACTATGTTACACATACCCTAGTCTACTACTGGTCCACTATGTTGCACATACCCTAGTCTAATACTGGTCCACTATGTTACACATTACATAGTCTACTACTGGTCCACTATGTTACACATTACATAGTCTAATACTGGTCCACTATGTTACAGATTACATAGTCTACTACTGGTCCACTATGTTACACATTACATAGTCTACTACTGGTCCACTATGTCTTAGTCTAATACTGTAGTACGATGTTACACATACCCTAACCTAATGTTGTATCACTATGTTACACATACCCTAGTCTAATAGTGTAGTACTATGTTATACATACCCTAGTCTAATACTGGTCCACTATGTTACACATACCCTAGTCTACTATTGGTCCACTATGTTACACATACCCTAGTCTAATAGTGTAGTACTATGTTACACATACCCTAGTCTAATACTGGTCCACTATGTTACACATACCCTAGTCTACTATTGGTCCACTATGTTACACATACCCTAGTCTAATAGTGTAGTACTATGTTACACGTACCCTAGTCTAATACTGGTCCACTATGTTACACATACCCTAGTCTAAAAGTGTAGTACTATGTTACACATACCCTAGTCTAATATTGGTCCACTATGTTACACATACCCTAGTCTACTATTGGTCCACTATGTTACACATACCCTAGTCTAATAGTGTAGTACTATGTTACACATACCCTAGTCTACTACTGGTCCACTATGTTACACATACCCTAGTCTAATACTGTAGTGCTATGTTACACATACCCTAGTCTAATACTGGTCCACTATGTTACACATACCCTAGTCTAAAAGTGTAGTACTATGTTACACATACCCTAGTCTAATACTGGTCCACTATGTTACACATACCCTAGTCTAATAGTGTAGTACTATGTTACACATACCCTAGTCTAATACTGGTCCACTATGTTACACATACCCTAGTCTAATAGCGTAGTACTATGTTACACATACCCTAGTCTAATACTGGTCCACTATGTTACACATACCCTTGTCTAATAGTGTAGTACTATGTTACACATACCCTAGTCTAATACTGGTCCACTATGTTACACATACCCTAGTCTAATACTGGTCCACTATGTTACACATACCCTAGTCTAATACTGGTCCACTATGTTACACATACCCTAGTCTAATAGTGTAGTACTATGTTACACATACCCTAGTCTAATAGTGGTCCACTATGTTACACATACCCTAGTCTAATACTGTAGTACTATGTTACACATACCCTAGTCTACTATTGGTCCACTATGTTACACATACCCTAGTCTAATAGTGTAGTACTATGTTATACATACCCTAGTCTAATACTGGTCCACTATGTTACACATACCCTAGTCTAATACTGTAGTACTATGTTATACATACCCTAGTCTACTATTGGTCCACTATGTTATACATACCCTAGTCTACTATTGGTCCACTATGTTACACATACCCTAGTCTAATACTGGTCCACTATGTTACACATACCCTAGTCTAATACTGGTCCACTATGTTACACATACCCTAGTCTAATACTGGTCCACTATGTTACACATACCCTAGTCTAATACTGTAGTACTATGTTACACATACCCTAGTCTAATACTGGTCCACTATGTTACACATACCCTTGTCTAATAGTGTAGTACTATGTTACACATACCCTAGTCTAATACTGGTCCACTATGTTACACATACCCTAGTCTAATACTGGTCCACTATGTTACACATACCATAGTCTACTACTGGTCCACTATGTTACACATACCCTAGTCTAATACTGTAGTACTATGTTACACATACGCTAGTCTAATAGTGTAGTACTATGTTACACATACCCTCGTCTAATACTGGTCCACTATGTTACACATACCCTAGTCTAATACTGGTCCACTATGTTACACATACCCTAGTCTAATACTGTAGTACTATGTTACACATACGCTAGTCTACTACTGGTCCACTATGTTACACATACCCTAGTCTACTACTGGTCCACTTTGTTACACATACCCTAGTCTACTACTGGTCCACTTTGTTACACATACCCTAGTCTAATACTGGTACACTATGTTGTACCCTAGTATAATACCACACAACTATGTTCATTAGAGCCAACATGTAATGCAAGTTAGCTTTGGTTGGCTTTCAAACTACTAGCATGACGATAACACAAAACACTCGATTATGTTCAGTCCAGAGTACGCTTTCGAATAGAAATCACTGTTTGTGTGTGTGTGTGTATATGTGTGTGCACGTTGTCTGTGTGTGTGTGTGTGTGTGTGTGTGTGTGTGTGTGTGTGTGTGTGTGTGTGTGTGTGTGTGTGTGTGTGTGTGTGTGTGTGTGTGTGTGTGTGTGTGTGTGCGTGTGTGTGTGTGTGTGTGTGTGCGTGCGTAGCTGCGTGTGTGCGTGCGAGCGTGTGTGTGTGCGTGCCTGCGTGTGTGCGTGCGTGCGAGCGTGTGTGTGTGTGAGTGCGTGCGTGCGTGTGTGTGTATTTTGGTCTCCGGGTTATTAGAAACAGATGCTATGGAAGGGGTACTCAACGCTTTACCGACGAGGTCAGGAGCCTGCTGGTTTTATGATCTACCTGACAATTAAGTGCACACACTTTGGGTCCCAGGTCTAAATCAGTCATTGATTAGAGAGGAAGAATGAAACAATCCAGTGGAACAGGCTTAGAGGTCAAGAGTTGTGTTTGTGTTATATATAACTATAATGATAAACTGTAGTCTACATAAATATATCTATATTGATCAAATATAGTCTACATACATATAACTATCATGATAAACTGTAGTCTAAAGAAATATAACTATCATGATAAACTATAGTCTACATAACTATAACTATAATGATAAACTATAATCTACATAACTATAACTATCATGATAAACTATAGTCTACATAACTATAACTATCATGATAAACTATAATCTACATAACTATAACTATAATGATAAACTGTAGTCTACATAAATATATCTATATTGATCAAATATAGTCTACATACATATAACTATCATGATAAACTGTAGTCTAAAGAAATATAACTATCATGATAAACTATAGTCTACATAACTATAACTATAATGATAAACTATAGTCTACATAACTATAACTATCATGATAAACTATAATCTACATAACTATAACTATAATGATAAACTGTAGTCTACATAAATATATCTATATTGATCAAATATAGTCTACATACATATAACTATCATGATAAACTGTAGTCTAAAGAAATATAACTATCATGATAAACTATAGTCTACATAAATATAACTATAATGATAAACTATAATCTACATAAAATATAATGATAAACTATAGTCTACATAAATATAACTATAATGATAAACTATAATCTACATAAAATATAATGATAAACTGTAGTCTACATAAATGTAACTATAATGATAAACTATAATCTACATAAAATATAATGATAAACTATAGTCTACATAAATATAACTATCATGATAAACTATAATCTACATAACTATAACTATAATGATAAACTATAATCTACATAAAATATATTGATAAACTATAGTCTACATAAATGTAACTATAATGATAAACTATAATCTACATAAAATATAATGATAAACTATAGTCTACATAAATATAACTATCATGATAAACTATAACCTACATAACTATAACTATAATGATAAACTATAATCTACATAAAATATAATGATAAACTATAGTCTACATAAATGTAACTATAATAACAAAACTAAAATCTACATAAATATAACAATAATGATAAACTAAAATCTACATAAAAGTAACTATAATGATAAACTGTAGTCTACATAAATATAACTACAATGATAAACTATAATCTACATAAAATATAATGATAAACTGTAGTCTACATAAATATAACTACAATGATAAACTATAATCTACATAACTATATCTATCATGATAAACTAAAATCTACATAAAATATAATGATAAACTATAGTCTACATAAATGTAACTATAATAACAAAACTAAAATCTACATAAATATAACTACAATGATAAACTATAATCTACATAACTATATCTATCATGATAAAATAAAATCTACATAAAAGTAACTATAATGATAAACTGTAGTCTACATAAATATAACAATAAGGATAAACTATAATCTACATAAAATATAATGATAAACTGTAGTCTACATAAATATAACTACAATGATGAACTAAAGTCTACAAAACTATATCTATCATGATAAACTAAAATCTACATAAAAGTAACTATAATGATAAACTGTAGTCTACATAAATATAACTACAATGATAAACTATAGTCTACATAAATATAACTATAATGATAAACTATAATCTACATAAAATATAATGATAAACTATAGTCTACATAAATGTAACTATAATGATAAACTATAATCTACATAAAATATAATTATAAACTATAATCTACATAACTATAACTATAATGATAAACTGTAGTCTACATAAATATATCTATATTGATCAAATATAGTCTACATACATATAACTATCATGGTAAAATATAGTATACATAAATATAACTATAATGATAAACTATAGTCTACATAACTATAACTATAATGATAAACTATAGTCTACATAACTATATCTATCATGATAAACTAAAATCTACATAACTAGAACTATCATGGTACACTATAGTCAACATAAATCTAACTATAATGATAAACTGTAGTCTACATAAATATAACAATAATGATAAACTATAGTCTATAGCCTACATAAATACAATGATGAACTAAAGTCTACAAAACTATATCTATCATGATAAAATACAGTCTACAGTAATATAACTATAATGATAAACTATAATCTACATAACAATATCTATATTGATAAAATATAGTATACATACATATAACTATCATGGTAAAATAAAGTCTACATAAATATAACTATAATGATAAACTATAGTCTACATAACTGTAAAACGTTGCTGATCATACACACTAGAGAAAAGTTTGTTGTTTATGGTCTCTAATGCACAGATACTGATTCAGACCATTCATAAGGTCTCTAATGCACAGATACTGATTCAGACCATTCATAAGGTCTCTAATGCACAGATACTGATTCAGACCATTCATAAGGTCTCTAATGCACAGATACTGATTCAGACCATTCATAAGGTCTCTAATGCACAGATACTGGTTCAGACCATTCATAAGGTCTCTAATGTACAGATACTGATTCAGACCATTCATAAGGTCTCTAATGTACAGACACTGATTCAGACCATTCATAAGGTCTCTAATGCACAGATACTGGTTCAGACCATTCATAAGGTCTCTAATGCACAGATACTGATTCAGACCATTCATAAGGTCTCTAATGTACAGACACTGATTCAGACCATTCATAAGGTCTCTAATGCACAGATACTGATTCAGACCATTCATAAGGTCTCTAATGCACAGATACTGATTCAGACCATTCATAAGGTCTCTAATGTACAGACACTGATTCAGACCATTCATAAGGTCTCTAATGCACAGATACTGGTTCAGACCATTCATAAGGTCTCTAATGTACAGATACTGGTTCAGACCATTCATAAGGTCTCTAATGTACAGATACTGATTCAGACCATTCATAAGGTCTCTAATGTACAGCCACTGGTTCAGACCATTCATAAGGTCTCTAATGTACAGATACTGATTCAGACCATTCATAAGGTCTTTAATGTACAGACACTGATTCAGACCATTCATAAGGTCTCTAATGTACAGACACTGATTCAGACCATTCATAAGGTCTTTAATGTACAGATACTGATTCAGACCATTCATAAGGTCTTTAATGTACAGATACTGGTTCAGACCATTCATAAGGTCTTTAACATTTACATTTACATTTAAGTCATTTAGCAGACGCTCTTATCCAGAGTGACTTACAATGTACAGACACTGATTCAGACCATTCATAAGGTCTCTAATGTACAGACACTGATTCAGACCATTCATAAGGTCTCTAATGTACAGACACTGATTCAGACCATTCATAAGGTCTCTAATGTACAGACACTGATTCAGACCATTCATAAGGTCTCTAATGTACAGACACTGATTCAGACCATTCATAAGGTCTCTAATGTACAGACACTGATTCAGACCACTCAGTGCTTTTAGGGTGTTCGTTGTCATAGTGATAACTGCAAATAATTCTTATTAGGCCTAGTGAAAAAAATATTATTAAAAATAAAACTATTTAAATGTAGCAATTCAACAACAAACACCGTTTAGCCTGCACATCTTTTACAGCACGTCATTGCCTCCATGCTCAAGTCGTTATCAAGTGATTTCCATTTTTTTTCCCGATGTCAATTTCTTTTAGTCTACATTTTCACTGTTCACATCACTGTGTGTCCTGTGCAACCACTTGCAATGCATCAGATCTACAACGTTATCATAACCGGCCAAAAGTAATCACACCAATGCACTTTCTCTCCTCAACATTCCTCAACATGCATTTTTTATGCTGTAGGCCTGTTTTACATTCAGCAATTAGCATGTCCAAGCCTGCTTCTTTCTCCGAATAGGCTATTAGGCCGAATATAAAAAAGTATAAAAAATAAATGTCCTATAGCTTTTACTATATATTTTCCTGGTATTTCACGAGAAGAGGAATGGCCTATTGCAGAGAGGCAACCCTGTTGCTGGAGTGCCGCAGGTACTGGAGATTATTGTTCCAGCTAGGTACCACACCTGACCAACTGAGCTAATTGATCAGTTCAGTGATTGACTAAATTCAACACACCTGGTCTTCCAGGTCGGTTAAATATAAAACATGAAGTGCCTGAGGCTCTCCAGGACCAGGGTTGCCTACCCTTGCTACGGCTGGTTGCTCACAGGAACAGCTGGAAGAGAGAGGCTAGTGATGTGTAGCCAAAGTAAGAAGCTAAATATTAGCAAGATATTAGGACATGCATTAGTTAAACATTAGGGCCATAGGCTAAATATTATCCAGTCAAAAGATGCTGAAATGGCAGATCTGTAGTGCGTTCCTCCAGGCTGCGCTCTGTGGTCCCCAGGCATGTAAAGCTCCACTATTGATTAGGCTTAGGCCTATGTTTGTAGAGAAGAAAAGCACAATGAATAAAAATGTACACGCAACATGCAACAATTTCAAGGATTTTACTGAGTTACAGTGCATATAAGGATATCAGTCAATTGAAATCACTTCATTAGGCCCTAATCTATGGATTTCACATGACTGGGCAGGGGTACAGCCATGGGTGGGCCTGGGAGGGCATAGGCCCACCCACTGGGGAGCCAGGCCCATCCAATCAGAATTAGTTTTTCGCAAAAGGGCTTTATTACAGACAGAAATACAGTTTTATCAGCTGTCCGGATGGCGGGTCTCAGACAACCCTGCAGATGAAGAAGCTGGATGTAGAGGTCTTAGACTGGGGTGGTTACATGTGGTCTGTGTTTGTGAGGCCGGTTGGACGTACTGACAAATTCTCTTCAAATTCAATTATTTGGCAACACCTCATGCTGCAGTCAGCATGCCAATTGCACGCTTCTTTAAAACGTGAAACATCTGTGGCATTGTGTTGTGTGACAAAACTGCACATTTTAGAGTGGCCTTTTATTGTTCCCAGCACAAGGTGCACCTGTGTAATGATAATGCTGTTTAATCAGCATCTTGATATACCACACCTGTAAAATGGATGGATTATCTTGGCAAAGGAGAAATGCTCACTAACAGGGATGTAAACAAATTTGTGCGTATGGAACATTTCTGGGATCTTTTATTCCAGCTCCTGAAACATGGGACCAACACTTTACATGTTACGTTGATCTTTTTGTTCAGTGTATTATCCCTGGGCTACAACAACAAATGTATTATTGTTATCAAGTGAGTACACAATTATTGTCCATAGACTGGAAACTGCAGTGATGCAGGCTAATTTGAATTACAGCTCAAACATCCTCTTTTGGTTCATGCCAAAATAACTTCATCGGCGTACAGCCTAGGCCTGGTTATGCAGCCATTTGGATCCGTTTGGGTCTATCCTCGACAGTGTAGAAGGTCCAGAAAGGTACACTACTGTACATGGCCAAAGTATGTGGACACTTGCTCATGGAACATCTAATACCAGAATCATGGGCTTTAATATGGAGTTGGTCCTGCCTTGGCTGTTCCAATTCATCCCAAAGGTGTTTAATGGGGTTGGGGTCAGGGCTCTGTGCAGGCCAGTCAAGTTCTTCCACACCGATCTCAACAAACCATTTCTGTATGGAACTTGCTTTGTGCACAGGGGCATTGTTATGCTGAAACAGGAGCTCTTCAGTACGAGCCATTCTACTGACAAAGTTTGTCTATGGAGATTGAATGGCTGTGTGCTTTCATACACGTGTCCGCAACGGGTGTGCTGAAATAGCCGAATCAACTAACTTGAAGGGGTGTCTACATACTTTTGTACATTAGCAGGCCACTCATAGGATGTATTCAGTCAGAATGTAGGCCAGTATTAATATTGGGCTTCACCTTCCCTACTTCCTGCCCGTTCTTAACACTGTAGCCTATTTTACATTCAACAAGCAAAAACAAGTGTGCATCTCTCCTCCAATAGGCTATTAGTAGGCTAAAGAAATAAGTCGAAATAAGTTTCCAACAAGCTTTTGTAGTCTGGCTTTTCCTGGGACTCCACAATATTTAAGAAGAATAGCCGTGTCAGCGGTGAGACCAGTTGTGTAATTGTGCAAAAGAGCAAGCTTGAGATGTAATCTATAGCCTAAGTTAGAAGCTTATGCATATGAGACCATCATTTAAAGCTCAACGTTAGGCTTAATACTGCAGTGAATATATCCAGTCAATTTACACAGTGAAAGAAAAACTATTTGATCAGATAACACAATGATAGGTAGAATACACTCTATGTGCTCCCGAGCCTGTGATTAGTGTGCTCCCTTACAGTCCTCAGGTAACAGCGCATAAAGCTACCCTATTGTTTCAGTTTTTTAAGGACAATAAATGTATCCTACTTAGGCTACAATAGCACAATGTAAGGAAAGAATGTCATTATTGTTTTCAGGTGAGTACAAATCTCTAGTCTAGGCTGTAAACTGCAGTGAATAGCCTGTGATTTGAATAACCACTCAAAAGCCTGCCGTTTTGAATGCATATTCATTCTGAAATAACTGCATCTAGCCTGCCTGAATGGGAAACCATTGTGGACCAGTTATGGGATTTTTCTCAGCAGTTTAACCTAGAAGGTCCAGGCACATTAGCAGGCCAGTAATATGGTGTATTTTTTAGGATGTATCTGCTAACAGAAACATGCAAATGCAGGATTTCCCAATGGCAAGCACAAGAATTCTGATAATGCGTGAGAGTGGAGGAAGTTTTATCCGTAGTATCCGTGTTTGTCTTCCATGTTTTAAAAGAGTTGTAAATGATGTGGATAGTATCCAGTGGGCCTACTGTCCTCACCCACCTACATCCCTCCTAACATCCATCCTGGGAGAACACACAACAACACACATCTAATGTGCTCTTCTCTGTTTCTGAGTGATGTGAGACACACAGACACAATCCTGCAAAAAGACAAGATTACACCACTTTATTTACTCTATTCAAACAGGAGATGGAGAGTGAGCAAGAGAGAGAGAGAGAAGAGAAGAGAAGGAGATAGAGAGAGAGAGAGAGAGAGAGAGAGAGAGAGAGAGAGAGAGAAAGAGAAAGAGAAAGAGAAAGAGAAAGAGAAAGAGAGAGTAGAGAAAGAAAAAGAGAGAGAGAGAGTAGAGAAAGAAAAAGAGAGAGAGAGAGTAGAGAAAGAGAAAGTGAGAGACGGGGATATATATAGCGAGAGAGAGAGAGAGAAAGAAAGAGAGAGAGAGATTTTAGAGGCAGTGTGTTGTTGCAGCAAACACACACACACACACACACACACACACACACACACACACACACACACACACACACACACACACACACACACACACACACACACACACACACACACACACACACACACACACACACACACACACACATACACATACACACACCCCACTGTCTGCATAGCCCTGCATGACACTGATCATAATGAAACATGCTTCAAATGGATTTCAATTTCAATGAGGAAAAAAGCAGAATTCCAGCTGTGTGTGTGTGTGTGTGTGTAGGTGTGTAATGGGTAAGAGAGCATAGAGAAGTCATCTGTTACCCTGGAGCTTTTGTCCCACTAACATAAGTAAAGTAATCACCTGTGTCTGTGTGTGCGTCCGTGTGTCTGTGTGTGCGTCCGTGTGCCTGTGTTTGCGTGCGTCTGTGTGTCTGTGTGTGTGTCTGTGTGTTTGTGTGTGTGTTCGTGGGTTTGTGTGTGCTTCCGTTTGTCTCGGTATGTGTCAGTGTGTCTGTGTGTGCGTTAGTGTGTCTGTGTGTGGGTCTATTTGTCTGTGTGTGCGTCTGTTTCTCTGTGTGTGCATCCGTTTGTCTGTGTGTGCGTCAGTGTGTCTGAGTGTTTATGTGTGCGTCCGTGTGTCTGTGTGTGCGTCCGTGTGTCTGTGTGTGGGTCTATTTGTCTGTGTGTGCGTCTGTTTCTCTGTGTGTGTGTCAGTGTGTTTGTGTGTGCGTCCGTGTGTCTGTGTGTGTGCGTCCGTGTGTCTGTGTGTGTCCCCGTGTGTCTGTGTGTGCGTCCGTGTGTCTGTGTGTGTGCGTCCGTGTGTCTGTGTGTGCGTCCGTGTGTCTGTGTGTGCGTCAGTGTGTCTGTGTGTGCGTCAGTGTGTCTGAGTGTTTATGTGTGCGTCCGTGTGTCTGTGTGTGTGTCAGTGTGTTTATGTGTGTGTCCGTGTGTCTGTGTGTGTGTCAGTGTGTTTGTGTGTGCGTCCGTGTGTCTGTGTGTGTGTCAGTGTGTCTGTGTGTGCGTCCGTGTGTCTGTGTGTGTGTCCGTGTGTTTGTGTGTGCGTCCGTGTGTCTGTGTGTGTGTCCGTGTGTTTGTGTGTAGTATACATCCCAGTGAATGGAGCCTAGTTCCGTTGTGTGTATAGACAGTGATTTACACAGTCACATTGAACATCCAGGGGTCCTCAGGCCAATTGGGATATTTTAGTACAGGCATGCCAGCCTGCCTGTGCATATTACAGGAATATATGAATACTCAATGTGATAACATGGAAGTATTTTAAAGTGAAAACCTGTCCTTGTATAACACGTGTTACACTTTTTACTTGAAACAACATCATATAAAACTGCTCAAATCAGTGTTTTCATACGTTTTATCAAATATGTTGAACTCCATGTTTGAGAAAATTGGTATATAAAGATTGCCAGCTAAATTGGTTTGATAATTTGGTTGAGTAATTAAATATGTGTTATCATTTGGTTTCATTCATTCTGAAAAACACATATCTAGAATGATGATTTAGGCTTCACTTAGCTGCTGGTGTTTATTGGAAAAGACTAACAACCAAAATATGGTTTGTTAATAATATTGATAATGATTCAACATTATTAATTTAGACCTTATCTCCTCCCCGGCTCCCTGTGGTTGGTGTGTGTGTGTGTGTGTGTGTGTGTGTGTGTGTGTGTGTGTGTGTGTGTGTGTGTGTGTGTGTGTGTGTGTGTGTGTGTGTGTGTGTGTGTGTGTGTGTGTGCGTGCGTGCGTGCGTGCGTGTGTGTGTGTGTGTGTGTGTGTGAGTGTGTGTGTGCGTACATTTGATCCTTGGATCCTCTCCACCATTGGTTCACCACTCTGCTTGTCAACCCCCACCCCCTAAACATCTATTTTCTCCTACAACCCCTCTTCTCTCTCTCTCTCTCTCTCTCTCTCTCTCGCTCTCTCTTTCTCTCTCTCTCTCTCCATTTCTTTGCATCTCTTTCTTTCTCTTTCTCTCTCTCTCTCTCTCTCTCCATTTCTTTGCATCTCTCTCTCTCTCTCCATTTCTTTGCATCTCTCTCTCTCTCTCTCTATCACTAGCTGCAAAGCAGAATTCTCTTTGAAATGTTTCATTATTTCCTCTCTCTCTTCATTTCCTCCCTCTGTTTTTAGAGCTGACACTGAAGGTATACTGAACTGCAGTGGAGGTTCCTCAGAGGAGGATGGGGAGGACCATCCTCTCAGTGAATTTCAGATTTTAAAAAAAATGTAAGATTTAAAAAGTTATCTTTTTTAGATAAAACTATACTAAACATATTCACGTCACCAAATAACTGATTAAAACACACTGTGCAACGAAGGTATAGAATATTCCCAACATCCGCCTCTGGCTACATTGATTTTAATACAAAATGGATTTTTTGTTGAAGAACCCCTTTCATTGCCCAAATTAGATTCAAACTTCTTGGGAAAAGCTGCTTCGATCACGTAATGGACGAAGGTCTGCGTATTCAAACTGCACAGGACAATGAGAAGTTATTAAGAAGAAACAGGGATTTTTGGCCATGTAAGAGTTGACCATTGTAAAAAATGTCTCGTTGCGGGATGAAGCAAGGAGGCATGATGAGAAAGAAAAGTTCGCCTAACAAGGGCAACTACAAGGAGCTTTCTGAGGTAATTACACATTGATTGACTTGCTGAGCATAAGTTTCTACTGTCTTCTCTGGGATGTCGAAATCATTCAGCTTCCATCGCATCACCCAAAGGTTGAAACAGCACATTTCTTCGCAGGATAAAAGCCCAGACATCAGTTGTCACTTGCAAGTGTTAGTTATCGTCAGGTATGTGGATGATGAAGGCTTGATTAAGTAATGTTTCTTGGGCTACTCTGTCTGTGTTTGACTTTGTGAATTCTGAGATGTCTGATTTTAACTTTATGAAACTTGTTGACCAAAAATACGATGGCGCTGCTGTACTGGAATGGATCTGCTACAGTATTTGTATTTAGAGCTCAGTTCCTTCTTGTTCCCTGATTAAGAGGAGATGACCACTCCACTCCACCTCCAGTGTCAACTTTCTCCTGACATGAACTGAAGCCCCGTCTCATGTGCCCACTCATCCACTGGCACATTGAATGCTTCCTCTCCAAGCACTGTGAGTACCAATATCAATGTTCTCTCATTACTGTATGTAGAGTCAATCACACACAAACACAATCACATTATTACACATCAATGTGAGTTCACTCCTTGCTTGGACTAAATCATTCTTAGCTCTTTTGTCTAAATGTGTTGTGTTTTTTTGTCCTTCCAGTCAGATCCTGTCCTGCCCTCAGAGGAGGAGGTGTGCTCTTCACCAACACCATCCATCCATGATGAGCCTGTCCTGAACACCTCAACCCCTGTCCTGCTCTGAACACCTAAACCCTTGTCCTGCACTGAAGCCTCTGACCACCTCAACCCCTGTCCTGCACTGAAGTCAAGCCTCTGAACACCTCAACCCCTGTCCTGCACTGAAGTCAAGCCTCTGAACACCTCAACCCCTGTCCTGCACTGAAGTCAAGCCTCTGAACACCTCAACCCCTGTCCTGCACTGAAGTCAAGCCTCTGAACACCTCAACCCCTGTCCTGCACTGAAGTCAAGCCTCTGAACACCTCATCCCCTGTCCTGCACTGAAGTCAAGCCTCTGAACACCTCAACCCCTGTCCTGCACTGAAGTCAAGCCTCTGACCACCTCAACCCCTGTCCTGCACTGAAGTCAAGCCTCTGAACACCTCAACCCCTGTCCTGCACTGAAGTCAAGCCTCTGAACACCTCAACCCCTGTCCTGCACTGAAGTCAAGCCTCTGAACACCTCAACCCCTGTCCTGCACTGAAGTCAAGCCTCTGAATACCTCAACCCCTGTCCTGCACTGAAGTCAAGCCTCTGACCACCTCAACCCCTGTCCTGCACTGAAGTCAAGCCTCTGAACACCTCAACCCCTGTCCTGCACTGAAGTCAAGCCTCTGAACACCTCAACCCCTGTCCTGCACTGAAGTCAAGCCTCTGAACACCTCAACCCCTGTCCTGCACTGAAGTCAAGCCTCTGAACACCTCAACCCCTGTCCTGCACTGAAGTCAAGCCTCTGAACACCTCAACCCCTGTCCTGCACTGAAGTCAAGCCTCTGAACACCTCAACCCATGCCTCACACCCTCATTCAATCACTGCTGTGATCCCTTCCCAACACTGTGTAATTAGCCCTCTCATTTCCATTCCTCATAATATGTTACTATAATTTACTTATGTAACCTTTATTTACCTAGGCAAGTCAGTTAAGAACAAATTCTTATTTACAATGACGGCCTACCGAGGAACAGTGGGGTAACTTCCTTGTTCAGGGGCAGAACAATAGATTTTTACCTTGTCAGCCAGGGGATTCGATCCAGCAACCTTTCGGAAAAATGTCTTAATCAAACGCTTTAGGTTAAAATAATTGTTTTTGATGATTTTTGAAACACGATGTGTTGTCTCCGTGTGGTCCGCACCTACATACAGTACCAGTCAAAAGTTTGGACACAACTACTCATTCAAGGGATTTTCCTAATTTCTTACTATTTTCTACATTGTAGAATAATAGAGAAGACATCATAACTATGAAATAACACATATGGAATCATGTAGTAACCAATCAAGTGTTAAACAATCAAAATATATTTTATATTTGAGATTCTTCAAAGTAGCCACCTTGATGACAGCTTTGCACACCCTTGGCATTCTCTCAACTTTCATGTCTGCAAACCACATTGCCCAAAACCCCCTACTGTCCCCTATCATATTTATAAACCATACTGCCCAAAACCCCCTACTGTCCCCTATCATATCTATAAACCATACTGCCCCAAACCCCCTACTGTCCCCTATCATATCTATAAACCATACTGCCCCAAACCCCCTACTGTCCCCTATCATATCTATAAAACATACTGCCCCAAACCCCCTACTGTCCCCTATCATATCTATAAACCATACTGCCCCAAACCCCTTACTGTCCCCTATCATATCTATAAACCATACTGCCCCAAACCCCCTACTGTCCCCTATCATATCTATAAACCATACTGCCCCAAACCCCTTACTGTCCCCTATCATATCTATAAACCATACTGCCCCAAACCCCTTACTGTCCCCTATCATATTTATAAACCATACTGCCCCAAACCCCCTACTGTCCCCTATCATATCTATAAACCATACTGCCCCAAACCCCTTACTGTCCCCTATCATATCTATAAACCATACTGCCCCAAACCCCCTACTGTCCCCTATCATATCTATAAACAATACTGCCCCAAACCCCCTACTGTCCCTTATCATATATATAAACCATACTGCCCCAAACCCCCTACTGTCCCCTATCATATCTATAAACCATACTGCCCCAAACCCCCTACTGTCCCCTGTCATATCTATAAACCATACTGCCCCAAACCCCCTACTGTCCCCTGTCATATCTATAAACCATACTGCCCCAAACCCCCTACTGTCCCCTATCATATCTATAAACCATACTGCCCCAAACCCCATACTGTCCCCTATCATATCTATAAACCATACTGCCCCAAAAATCCCTATTGTCCCCTGTCCCCTGCAACCTGTCCCCTATTCCCTGCACCCTGTCCCCAGCCCACTGTCCCCTGCACGCTGTCCCCAGCCCACTGTCCCCTGCTCACTGTCCCCTGCACCCTGTCCCCAGCCCACTGTCCCCTGCACCCTGTCCCCAGCTCACTGCCCCCTGCACCCTGTCCCCAGCCCACTGTCCCCTTCACGCTGTCCCCTGCACCCTGTCCCCAGCCCACTGTCCCCTGCACCCTGTCCCCAGCCCACTGTCCCCAGCTCACTGTCCCCTGCACCCTGTCCGCAGCCCACTGTCCCCTGCACCTGTCCCCTGCACCCTGTCCCCAGCCCACTGTCCCCCGCCCCCTGTCCCCTGCACCCTTTCCCCAGCCCACTGTCCCCTGCACCCAGTCCCCAGCCCACTGTCCCCTGCACCCTGTCCCCTGCAACCTGTCCCCAGCCCACTGTCCCCTGCACCCTGTCCCCAGCCCCCTCCCTGCACCCTTTCCCCAGCCCACTGTCCCCTGCACCCTGTCCCCAGCCCACTGTCCCCTGCACCCTGTCCCCTGCACCGTGTCCCCAGCCCACTGTCCCCAGCCCACTGTCCCCTGCACCCTTTCCCCAGCCCACTGTCCCCTGCACCCTGTCCCCAGCCCACTGTCCCCTGCACCCTGTCCCCAGCCCACTGTCCCCTGCACCCTGTCCCCAGCCCCTCCCTGCACCCTTTCCCCAGCCCACTGTCCCCTGCACCCTGTCCCCAGCCCACTGTCCCCTGCTCACTGTCCCCTGCACCCTGTCCCCAGCCCACTGTCCCCTGCACCCTGTCCCCTGCACCCTGTCCCCTGCACCCTGTCCCCAGCCCACTGTCCCCTGCACCCTGTCCCCAGCCCAATGTCCCCTGCACCCTGTCCCCTGCACCCTGTCCCCAGCCCACTGTCCCCAGCCCACTGTCCCCTGCACCCTGTCCCCAGCCCACTGTCCCCAGCCCACTGTCCCCTGCACCCTGTCCCCTGCACCCTGTCCCCAGCCCACTGTCCCCTGCACCCTGTCCCCAGCCCACTGTCCCCTGCACCCTGTCCCCAGCCCACTGTCCCCTGCACCCTGTCCCCTGCACCCTGTCCCCAGCCCACTGTCCCCAGCCCACTGTCCCCTGCACCGTGTCCCCAGCCCATTGTCCCCAGCCCACTGTCCCCAGCCCACTGTCCCCTGCACCCTGTCCCCAGCCCACTGCCCCCTGCACGCTGTCACTTATCCCCCCTGCAGCACTCTTCTACTCTACCCCCTTAACTACTCTCCACCTCCACACTCCAGCTTCCCTAGCCTCTGACCCTCAACCTCCTGTGTATAAACACTGAGCTGTGAGTGTGTGACCTCACTGACGCTTGTCTCGGCTCAGCAGCATGTCGAGGGGTGAAAGGTCAGCGGGCTCCGTGGAGAAGCACTGAAGCGGTAAACATGATACTACACACAGGGACACAGCGACAATACAACCTTTATCACATACAGCTGGCTGTGTGTGTGTGTGTGTGTGTGTGTGTGTGTGTGTGTGTGTGTGTGTGTGTGTGTGTGTGTGTGTGTGTGTGTGTGTGTGTGTGTGTGTGTGTGTGTGTGTGTGTGTGAGAGAGTGTGTGTGTATCAAAGGCCTTGGGGCTCCATTATGTCTGTAGATCAGTCTGTGCTGAAGGGCAGGACTGTTAAAGCACTATAGTACTCTGGAGAGAAAGAGAACACACTGTCGTTTTCTCTCCTCTCTAACTGTCTCTCTCTCTGTCTGTCTCTCTCCGTCTGTCTCTCTGTCTCTCTCTGTCTGTCTCTCCCTCTCTCGCTGTCTCTCTCTGTATCTGTCTCTCTCCGTCTGTCTCTCCCTCTCTCACTGTCTCTCTCGCTGTCTCTGTGTCTCTGTGTCTCTCTCTCTCTGTCTGTCTCTCCCTCTCTCGCTGTCTCTCTCTCTCTGTCTCTGTGTCTCTCTCTCCCTCTCTCGCTGTCTCTCTCTCTTTCTCTGTCTCTCCCTCTCTCGCTGTCTTTCTCGCTGTCTTTCTCGCTGTTTCTCTCGCTGTCTCTGTCTCTCTTGTTCTGTCTCTCTCTCCCTTTCTCGCTGTCTCTCTCCCTTTCTCGCTGTCTCTCTCGCTGTCTCTCTCTCTGTCTGTCTCTCTGTCTCTCTCTGTCTGTCTCTCTCGCTGTCTCTCTCTCTGTCTGTCTCTCTGTCTCTCTCTGTCTGTCTCTCCCTCTCTCGCTGTCTCTCTCGCTGTCTCTCTCTCTGTCTGTCTCTCTGTTTCTCTCGCTGTCTCTCTCGCTGTCTCTCTCTCTGTCTGTCTCTCTGTCTCTCTCTGTCTGTCTCTCCCTCTCTCGCTGTCTATCTCGATGTATCTCTTTCTCTGTCTCTGTGTCTCTCTCTCCCTCTGTCTGTCTCTCCCTCTCTCTCTGTCTGTCTCTCCCTCTCTCGCTGTCTCTCTCGCTGTCTCTCTCTCTTTCTCTCTCTCCCTCTCTCGCTGTCTCTCTCGCTGTTTCTCTCGCTGTCTCTGTCTCTGTCTCTCTTGGTCTGTCTCTCTCTCCCTTTCTCGCAGTCTCTCTCTCGCTGTCTCTGTGTCTCTCTCTCCCTCTGTCTGTCTCTCCCTCTCTCTCTGTCTGTCTCTCCCTCTCTCGCTGTCTCTCTCGCTGTCTCTCTCTCTTTCTCTGTCTCTCCCTCTCTCTGTCTCTCTCGCTGTTTCTCTCGCTGTCTCTGTCTCCGTCTCTCTCTCTCTGTCTCTCTATCCTTTTATCTCTCCTCTGTCTCCACCTTTCCCCTTCTCGAACTGTGTTCCCCTCTCTCTCCCCTCTTCTGTATCTCTCTCTCTTCCTCACTTCTGCTCTCCCCTCCATCCTTCCCTCACTCTCTCTATCTCTCACCCTCTCTCTCTCTCCTCGCTCCCTCCCTCTACCCTCCCTCTCTCTGTCTCCGCCTCTACCTACTTCTTCTGACAGCAAAAAAAAAACTCTCCACCCATCCCTCTTGGGCCTGCACTCATTCTCTCTCTATCTCTCTCTCTCCCTCTTTATGTATCTCCCTTTCCTTTTCGGAAGGACATATTTCAATTCTACCAGAGTTCCTCTCCCGAGTGACAGGTGTTTGGAGAGCAAGATAGGGAGAAAGAGAAAGAGAAAGAGAGAGACATGGCCAAAATACACCAAAAACATCCCTCACCTAAAATGACCTTGTAGATGGAGAGAGGGAGGGAAAGAGAATATGAGAGTTAGATAAAAGAAGGGATGAGTGGGAGAAGGAGAAACGAGTTGAGGTTGGGACGGAACAGAAAGTTAGAAAACTCAAGGCTATAACAGAGAAATCCCTAGCCTCATTAAATAACTCAAGGCTTTAACAGAGAAATCCCTAACCTCATTAAATAACTCATAAACCCTACACTGTGGCATTCACAGCACTTCAAGCCTTCTGATTGGCTTATCTACTGGCCCATTTCCTGTTTCCCCCTGCAGTGTGTTCCTGCTTAGCATGGTGTGTGTCTGTGTGTGTGTAAGCTGTCACACATCACAGTACCTAGCACTAACCCCATCCATTAATTAGGCCCCTGTGACAACCTCACAGTGTAACACCATAAACAGGAGGGGCTAGAACAGAGACGAATGAGAGGGGGGGTCAGAAAGAACGAAATACGACGGCTAATAGATGGGGAGGGGGTAAACGAGAGAGAGAGAGAGAGAGTGAGAGAGGGAACAAGAGAGAGGGAACAAGAGAGAGGGAGTGAGAGAGGGAAAGACAGAGAGAGAGAACAAGAGAGAGGGAGTGAGAGAGAGGGAGTGAAAGAGGGAAAGACAGAGAGAGGGAACAAGAGAGAGGGAGTGAGAGAGAGAGAGTGAGAGAGGGAACAAGAGAGAGGGAACAAGAGAGAGGGAGTGAGAGAGGGAAAGACAGAGAGAGAGAACAAGAGAGAGGGAGTGAGAGAGAGAGAGTGAGAGAGGGAACAAGAGAGAGGGAACAAGAGAGAGGGAGTGAGAGAGGGAACAAGAGAGAGGGAACAAGAGAGAGGGAGTGAGAGAGGGAAAGACAGAGAGAGAGAACAAGAGAGAGGGAGTGAGAGAGAGGGAGTGAAAGAGGGAAAGACAGAGAGAGGGAACAAGAGAGATGGAGTGAGAGAGGGAAAGACAGAGAGAGGGAACAAGAGAGAGGGAACAAGAGAGGGAGTGAGAGAGGGAAAGACAGATAGAGGGAACAAGAGAGAGAGAGTGAGAGAGGTAACAAGAGAGAGGGAACAAGAGAGAGGGAGTGAGAGAGGGAAAGAGAGAGGGAACAAGAGAGAGGGAGTGAGACAGGGAAAGACAGAGAGAGAGAACAAGAGAGAGGGAGTGAGAGAGGGAAAGACAGAGAGAGAGAACAAGAGAGAGGGAGTGAAAGAGGGAAAGACAGAGAGAGGGAACAAGAGAGAGGGAGTGAGAGAGGGAAAGACAGAGAGAGGGAATAAGAGAGAGGGAGTGAGAGAGGGAAAGACAGAGAGAGGGAACAAGAGAGAGGGAGTGAGAGAGGGAAAGACGGAGAGAGGGAACAAGAGAGAGGGAGTGAGAGAGGGAAAGACAGAGAGAGGGAATAAGAGAGAGGGAGTGAGAGAGGGAAAGACAGAGAGAGGGAACAAGAGAGAGGGAGTGAGAGAGGGAAAGACGGAGAGAGGGAACAAGAGAGAGGGAGGAGAGAGGAAAGGAAATTAAAAGCAAAGGAGGGAAAATAATGAGGGAAAATAAAGGGAGAGAGAGAGAGAGAGAGAGAGAAAGAAAGAAAGAAAGAAAGAAAGAAAGAAAGAAAGAAAAAGAAAGAAAGAAAGAAAGAAAGAAAGAAAGAAAGAAAGAAAGAAAGAAAGAAAGAAAGAAAGAAAGAAAGAAAGAAAGAAAGAAAGAAAGAAAGAAAGAAAGAAAGAAAGAAAGAAAGAAAGAAAGAAAGAAAGAGAGAATTATAAATCGGTGGGAGACACAAATGGATGGATAGAGATGAGGATAAAGAGAAGGAAATGAAAGGGAGAGATACAGCGAGTGACAGAAAAGAGAGAAATATTTGTTTGTCTTTACCACTATGAGAGAGAGACATCCACCATGAGAGAGAGAGACATCCACCATGAGAGAGAGAGACATCCACCATGAGAGAGAGAGACATCCACCATGAGAGAGAGAGACATCCACCATGAGAGAGAGACATCCACTATGAGAGAGAGAGACATCCACTATGAGAGAGAGAGACATCCACCATGAGAGAGAGACATCCACTATGAGAGAGAGAGACATCCACTATGAGAGAGAGAGACATCCACTATGAGAGAGAGAGACATCCACCATGAGAGAGAGAGACATCCACTATGAGAGAGAGAGGCATCCACCATGAGAGAGAGAGAGACAGCCACTATGAGAGAGAGAGACATCCACCATGAGAGAGAGAGACATCCACCATGACCCTGATCTCTCTTTTGACGAACATATCAAGACTGTTTCAAGGACAGCTTTTTTCCATCTACGTAACATTGCAAAAATCAGAAATGTTCTGTCCAAAAATGATGCAGAAAAATTAATGCAGGAGAGTTATTCTAGGGGAGGTGGACTGTGTGCAGGAGAGTTGATTCTAGGGGAGGTGGACTGTGTGCAGGAGGGTTTGAGTTGATTCTAGGGGAGGTGGACTGTGTGCAGGAGAGTTGATTCTAGGGGAGGTGGACTGTGTGCAGGAGAGTTGATTCTAGGGGAGGTGGACTGTGTGCAGGAGAGTTGATTCTAGGGGAGGTGGACTGTGTGCAGGAGAGTTGATTCTAGGGGAGGTGGACTGTGTGCAGGAGAGTTGATTCTAGGGGAGGTGGACTGTGTGCAGGAGAGTTGATTCTAGGGGAGTGGACTGTGTGCAGGAGAGTTGATTCTAGGGGAGGTGGACTGTGTGCAGGAGGTTTGAGCTGGTTCTAGGGGAGGTGGACTGTGTGCAGGAGGGTTTGAGCTGGTTCTAGGGGAGGTGGACTGTGTGCAGGAGAGTTGATTCTAGGGGAGGTGGACTGTGTGCAGGAGAGTTGATTCTAGGGCAGGTGGACTGTGTGCAGGAGGGTTTGAGTTGATTCTAGGGAGGTGGACTGTGTGCAGGAGAGTTGATTCTAGGGGAGGTGGACTGTGTGCAGGAGAGTTGATTCTAGGGGAGGTGGACTGTGTGCAGGAGAGTTTGAGTTGATTCTAGGAGGTGGACTGTGTGCAGGAGAGTTTGAGTGATTCTAGGGGAGGTGGACTGTGTCAGGAGAGTTTGAGTTGATTCTAGGGGAGGTGGACTGTGTGTCAGGAGAGTTGATTCTAGGGGAGGTGGACTGTGTGCAGGAGAGTTGATTCTAGGGGAGGTGGACTGTGTGCAGGAGGGTTTGAGTTGATTCTAGGGGAGGTGGACTGTGTGCAGGAGAGGTGATTCTAGGGAGGTGGACTGTGTGCACGAGAGTTGATTCTAGGGGAGGTGGACTGTGTGCAGGAGAGTTGATTCTAGGGGAGGTGGACTGTGTGCAGGAGAGTTGATTCTAGGGAGGTGGACTGTGTGCAGGAGAGTTGATTCTAGGGAGGTGGACTGTGTGCAGGAGAGTTGATTCTAGGGGAGGTGGACTGTGTGCAGGAGGGTTTGAGCTGGTTCTAGGGGAGGTGGACTGTGTGCAGGAGGTTTGAGCTGGTTCTAGGGGAGGTGGACTGTGTGCAGGAGAGTTGATTCTAGGGAGGTGGACTGTGTGCAGGAGAGTTGATTCTAGGGGAGGTGGACTGTGTGCAGGAGGGTTTGAGTTGATTCTAGGGGAGGTGGACTGTGTGCAGGAGAGTTGATTCTAGGGGAGGTGGACTGTGTGCAGGAGGGTTTGAGTTGATTCTAGGGGAGGTGGACTGTGTGCAGGAGAGTTGATTCTAGGGGAGGTGGACTGTGTGCAGGAGGGTTTGAGTTGATTCTAGGGGAGGTGGACTGTGTCAGGAGAGTTGATTCTAGGGGAGGTGGACTGTGTGCAGGAGGGTTTGAGTTGATTCTAGGGGAGGTGGACTGTGTGCAGGAGAGTTGATTCTAGGGGAGGTGGACTGTGTGCAGGAGAGTTGATTCTAGGGGAGGTGGACTGTGTGCAGGAGGTTTTGAGTTGGTTCTAGGGGAGGTGAAGTGTTTGTAGTATAGGTTGTAATCATTTCCCAACCCTACTCATAAAGATATGTTAAAATATATATACGCTGAACTATGTGCATGCTGTATGTACACACTAGTCACTGACTCAAATGATTCCCTGTTGACAATGGTACACATGGGCAAGTGCACACACACACGCACACAGATGGATAGATGAAAGCCCTGGTAAAGTAAGGACCCAGATAGAGACAAACTGTTGACTCGTTGACTAGCTACGAGGGAACTGAGCAATAGTGTTCATTGGCAGGTGATCAGATAATTACTTGGGAATTAGTTTACTCAATCTAACGGGATGAGTTTAGAGAATTATTATCAAAAAAGTTTACCGTCTTTTTGCCCAAACTGAAGTATCAGCCTCTTGTTATGTGGGTGATGCCATCTGCTCATCATCACTTGTTTTTAGTTGAGCCAATTACATTCATTAAGACTGGCAGACAGTTCTGAGAGGGCGAGCCGTGTGCTAAGAACCAGAACATCTCCCAGGGTAACTAACATAAATATACAGTATATACAGTTGAAGTCGGAAGTTTATATACCCTTAATTTGGAGTCGTTAGAACTCGTTTTCAACCACTCCACAAATGTCTTGTTAACTAACTGTAGTTTTGGCAAGTCGGTTAGGAAATCTACTTTGTGCATGACACAAGTAATTCTTCCAACAATTGTTTACAGATAGATTATTTCACTTATAAATCACTGTATCACAATTCCAGTGGGTCAGAAGTTTACATACACTAAGTTGACTGTGCATTTAAACAGCTTGGAAAAATCCATAAAATTATGTCCTGGCTTTAGAAGCTTCTGATAGGCTAATTGACATCATTTGAGTCAATTGGAGGTGTACCTGTGGATGTATTTCAAGGCCTACCTTTAAAATCAGTGCCTCTTTGCTTTACATCATGGGAAAACCAAAAGAAATCAGCCAAGACCTCAGTGCAAATCAGTGCAAATCATTGCAAAATCAATCCCAGAAAAATAGCAAAGGATCTTGTGAAGATGCTGGAATAAAACAAAAAAGTATCTATATCCACAGTAAAATATATCGACATAACCTGAAAGGCCGCTCAGCAAGGAAGAAGCCACTGCTCCAAAACCTCCATAAAAAAGCCAGACTACGGTTTGCAACTGCACATGGGGACAAAGATTGTGCTTTTTGGAGAAATGTCCTCTGGTCTGATGAAATAAAAATAGAACTGTTTGTCCATAATGACCATTGTTATGTTTGGAGGAAAAAGGGGGAGGCTTGCAAGCCGAAGAACACCATCCCAACCGTGAAGCATGGGGGTGGCAGCATCATGTTGTGGGGGTGCTTTGCTGCAGGATGGACTGGTGCACTTCACAAAATAGATGGCATCATTAGGGAGGAAAATGTTTTGGATATATTGAAGCAACATCTCAAGACATCAGTCAGGAAGTTAAAGCTTGGTCGCTAATGGGTCTTCCAAATGGACAATGAC
>NC_052338.1:29152530-29192530 GCF_016432855.1 Salvelinus namaycush
TCCATGCATTTGTTACTTCTAGGTTAGACTACTGCAATACTCTACTTTCCGGCTACCCGGATAAGCACTAAATAAACTTCAGTTAGTGCTAAATACGGCTGCTAGAATCCTGACTAGAACCAAGAAATTTGATCATATTACTCCAGTGCTAGCTTCCCTACACATGGCTTCCTGTTAAGGCAAGGGCTGATTTCAAGGTTTTACTGTTAACCTACAAAGCGTTACATGGGCTTGCTCCTACCTATCTTTCCGAGTTTTCTGCCGTACATACTACCTACACTACGGTCACAAGACGCAGGCCTCCTAATTGTCCCTAGAATTTCTAAGCAAACAGCTGGAGGCAGGGCTTTCTCCTATAGATCTCCTTTTTTGGAATGGTCTGCCTACCCATGTGAGAGACGCAGACTCGGTCTCAACCTTTAAGTCTTTACTCAAGACTTATCTCTTAGTAGGTCATATGATTGAGTGTAGTCTGACCAGGAGTGTGAAGGTGAACGGAAAGGCTCTGGAGCAACGAAACCGCCCTTGCTGTCTCTGCCTGGCCGGTTCCCCTCTCTCCACTGGGATTCTCTGCCTCTAACCCTATTACAGGGGCTGAGTCACTGGCTTACTGGTGCTCTTTCATGCTGTCCCTAGGAGGGGTGCGTCACTTGAGTGGGTTGAGTTACAGACGTGATCTTCCTGTCTGGGTGGCGCCCCCCCTTGGTTTGTGCTGTGGTGGAGATCTTTGTGGGCTATACTCGCCTTGTTCTCGATTGTAAGTTGTGGTTAAAGATATCACTCTAGTGGTGTGGGGGCTGTGCTTTGGCAAAGTGGGTGGGGTTATATCTTCCTGTTTGGCCCTGTCCGGGGTATCATCGGATGGGGCCACAGTGTCTCCTGACCCCTCCTGTCTCAGCCTCCAGTATTTATGCTGCAGTAGTTTATGTGTCGGGGGGCTAGGGTCAGTTGGTTATATCTGGAGTACCTCTCCTGTCTTATCCAGTGCTGTGTGAATTTAAGTATGCTCTCTCTAATTCTCTCCTTCTCTCTTTTTCTCTCTCTCGGAGAACCTGAGCCCTAGGACCATAGTCAGGACTACCGGGCATGATGACTCCTTGCTGTCCCCAGTCCACTGGCCTTGTGCTGTTCCAGTTTCAACTGTTCTGCCTGCGGTTATGGAACCCCTACCTGTCCCAGATCTGCTGCTTTCAACTCTTAATGATCGGCTATGAAAAGCCAACTGACATTATTCCTGATTATTATTTGACCATGCTTGTCATTTATGAACATTTTGAAAATCTTGGCTTCTCTAATTCTCTCCTTCTCTCTTTCTTTCTCTCTCTCGGAGGACCTGAGCCCTAGGACCATACGTCAGGCTACCGGGCATGATGACTCCTTGCTGTCCCCAGTCCACCTGGCCTTGCTGCTATTCCAGTTTCAACTGTTCTGCCTGCGGTTATGGAACCCTACCTGTCCCAGACCTGCTGTTTTCAACTCTTAATGATCGGCTATGAAAGCCAACTGACATTTATTCCTGATATTATTTGACCATGCTTGTCATTATGAACATTTTGAACATCTTGGCCATGTTCAGTTATAATCTCCACCCGGCACAGCCAGAAGAGGACTGGCACCCCTCATAGCCTGGTTCCTCTCTAGGTTTCTTCCTAGGTTTTGGCCTTTCTAGGGAGTTTTTCCTAGCCACCGTGCTTCTACACCTGCATTGCTTGCTGTTTGGGGTTTTAGGCTGGGTTTCTGTACAGCACTTCGAGATATTAGCTGATGTACGAAGGGCTATATAAAATAAACTTGATTTGATTTGATTTGAGAGACATGCACCATGAGAGAGAGAGACATCCACCATGAGAGAGAGATACATCTGCCATGAGAGAGAGAGACATCCACTATGAGAGAGAGACATCCACCATGAGAGAGAGAGACATCCAATATGAGAGAGAGACATCCACTATGAGAGAGAGACACATCCACTATGAGAGAGAGAGACATCCACCATGAGAGAGAGAGACGTCCACCATGAGAGAGAGAGACGTCCACTATGAGAGAGACACAGCCACCATGAGAGAGAGAGACGTCCACCATGAGAGAGAGAGACATCCACTATGAGAGAGACACAGCCACTATGAGAGAGAGAGACATCCACTATGAGAGAGACAAAGCCACTATGAGAGAGGAGGACATCCACTATGAGAGAGAGAGACGTCACCATGAGAGAGAGAGACGTCCAATATGAGAGAGAGAGACATCCACCATGAAGAGAGGACACAGCCACTATGAGAGAGACACAGCCACTATGAGAAAGAGACATCCACTATGAGAGAGAGAGACGTCCACCATGAGAGAGAGAGACATCCACTATGAGAGAGAGAGACATCCACTATGAGAGAGAGAGACATCCACCATGAGAGAGAGACACAGCCACTATGGGAGAGAGACAGCCACTATGAGAGAGAGACAGCCAGTATGGGAGAGAGACAGCCACTATGAGAGAGAGACAGCCACTATGAGAGAGAGACACGTCCACATGAGAGAGAGAGACATCCACCATGAGAGAGAGAGACATCCACTATGAGAGAGAGAGACATCCACTATGAGAGAGAGAGACGTCCACCATGAGAGAGAGAGACATCCACTATGAGAGAGAGAGACATCCACCATGAGAGAGAGACACAGCCACTATGAGAGAGACACAGCCACATGAGAGAGAGAGAGACATCCACTATGAGGAGACACAGCCACTATGAGAGAGAGACATCCACTATGGAGAGAGAGACGTCCACCATGAGAGAGAGAGACATCCACCATGAGAGAGACACAGCCACTATGAGAGAGAGAGACATCCACCATGAGAGAGAGAGACATCCACAATGAGAGAGAGATACGTCCACTATGAGAGAGATAGACGTCCACCATGAGAGAGAGAGACATCCACTATGAGAGAGAGAGACATCCATGAGGAGAGACACAGCCACTATGAGAGAGACACAGCCACTATGAGAGAGAGAGAGACATCCACTATGAGAGAGACACAGCCACTATGAGAGAGAGACATCCACTATGAGAGAGAGAGACGTCCACATGAGAGAGAGAGACATCCACTATGAGAGAGAGAGACATCCACTATGAGAGAGAGAGACGTCCACCATGAGAGAGAGAGACATCCACTATGAGAGAGAGAGACATCCACCATGAGAGAGAGACACAGCCACTATGAGAGAGACACAGCCACTATGAGAGAGAGAGAGACATCCACTATGAGAGAGACACAGCCACTATGAGAGAGAGACATCCACTATGAGAGAGAGAGACGTCCACCATGAGAGAGAGAGACATCCACCATGAGAGAGACACAGCCACTATGAGAGAGAGAGACATCCACCATGAGAGAGAGAGACATCCACAATGAGAGAGAGATAACGTCCACCATGAGAGAGAGAGACATCCACTATGAGAGAGGACGTCCACCATGAGAGAGAGAGACAATCCACTATGAGAGAGAACACAGCCACTATGAGAGAGAGAGACATCACCATAGAGAGAGAGACGTCCAACATGAGAGAGAGAGACGTCCACTATGAGAGAGACACAGCCACCATGAGAGAGAGAGACGTCCACCATGAGAGAGAGAGACATCCACTATGAGAGAGAGACGTCCACCATGAGAGAGAGAGACATCCACTATGAGAGAGACACAGCCACTATGAGAGAGAGAGACATCCACCATGAGAGAGAGAGACATCCACCATGAGAGAGAGAGACGTCCACTAGAGAGAGACACAGCCACCATGAGAGAGAGAGACGTCCACCATGAGAGAGAGAGACATCCACTATGAGAGAGACACAGCCACTATGAGAGAGAGAGACATCCACTATGAGAGAGAGAGACATCCACTATGAGAGAGAGAGACGTCCACCATGAGAGAGAGAGACGTCCACCATGAGAGAGAGAGACGTCCACTATGAGAGAGACACAGCCACCATGAGAGAGAGAGACGTCCACCATGAGAGAGAGAGACATCCACTATGAGAGACACAGCCACTATGAGAGAGAGAGACATCCTAGAGAGAGACAAAGCCACTATGAGAGAGAGAGACATCCACTATGAGAGAGAGAGACGTCCACCATGAGAGAGAGAGACGTCCAATATGAGAGAGAGAGACATCCACCATGAGAGAGAGACACAGCCACTATGAGAGAGACACAGCCACCATGAGAGAGAGACATCCACTATGAGAGAGAGAGACGTCCACCATGAGAGAGAGAGACGTCCACTATGAGAGAGAGACGTCCACTATGAGAGAGAGAGACGTCCACCATGAGAGAGAGAGACATCCACTATGAGAGAGAGAGACATCCACTATGAGAGAGAGAGACGTCCACCATGAGAGAGAGAGACATCCACTATGAGAGAGAGAGACATCCACCATGAGAGAGAGACACAGCCACTATGAGAGAGACACAGCCACTATGAGAGAGAGAGAGACATCCACTATGAGAGAGACCAGCCACTATGGAGAGAGACATCCACTATGAGAGAGAGAGACGTCCACCATGAGAGAGAGAGACATCCACCATGAGAGAGACACAGCCACTATGAGAGAGAGAGACATCCACCATGAGAGAGAGAGACATCCACAATGAGAGAGAGATACGTCCACCATGAGAGAGAGAGACATCCACTATGAGAGAGAGACGTCCACCATGAGAGAGAGAGACATCCACTATGAGAGAGACACAGCCACTATGAGAGAGAGAGACATCCACCATGAGAGAGAGAGACGTCCACCATGAGAGAGAGAGACGTCCACTATGAGAGAGACACAGCCACCATGAGAGAGAGAGACGTCCACATGAGAGAGAGAGACATCCACTATGAGAGAGACACAGCCACTATGAGAGAGAGAGACATCCACTATGAGAGAGACAAAGCCACTATGAGAGAGAGAGACATCCACTATGAGAGAGAGAGACGTCCACCATGAGAGAGAGAGACATCCACTATGAGAGAGAGAGACATCCACCATGAGAGAGAGACACAGCCACTATGAGAGAGACACAGCCACTATGAGAGAGAGAGAGACATCCACTATGAGAGGGACACAGCCACTATGAGAGAGAGACATCCACTATGAGAGAGAGAGACGTCCACCATGAGAGAGAGAGACATCCACCATGAGAGAGACACAGCCACTATGAGAGCGAGAGACATCCACCATGAAGAGAGAGACACCACAATGAGAGAGAGATACGTCCACCATGAGAGAGAGAGACATCCACTATGAGAGAGAGACGTCCACCATGAGAGAGAGAGACATCCACTATGAGAGAGACACAGCCACTATGAGAGAGAGAGACATCCACCATGAGAGAGAGAGACGTCCACCATGAGAGAGAGAGACGTCCACTATGAGAGAGACACAGCCACCATGAGAGAGAGAGACGTCCACCATGAGAGAGAGAGACATCCACTATGAGAGAGACACAGCCACTATGAGAGAGAGAGACATCCACTATGAGAGAGACAAAGCCATATGAGAGAGAGAGACATCCATAGAGAGAGAGAGACGTCCACCATGAGAGAGAGAGACGTCCAATATGAGAGAGAGAGACATCCACCATGAGAGAGAGACACAGCCACTATGAGAGAGACACAGCCACTATGAGAGAGAGACATCCACTATGAGAGAGAGAGACGTCCACCATGAGAGAGAGAGACGTCCACTATGAGAGAGAGAGAGAGACGTCCACTATGAGAGTGAGAGACGTCCACCATGAGAGAGAGAGACATCCACTATGAGAGAGAGAGACATCCACTATGAGAGAGAGAGACGTCCACCATGAGAGAGAGAGACATCCACTATGAGAGAGAGAGACATCCACTATGAGAGAGAGAGACGTCCACCATGAGAGAGAGAGACGTCCAATATGAGAGAGAGAGACACACACCAGAGAGAGAGACACAGCCACTATGAGAGAGACACAGCCACTATGAGAGAGAGACATCCACTATGAGAGAGAGAGACGTCCACCATGAGAGAGAGAGACATCCACTATGAGAGAGAGAGACATCCACTATGAGAGAGAGAGACATCCACCATGAGAGAGAGACACAGCCACTATGAGAGAGACACAGCCACTATGAGAGAGAGAGAGACATCCACTATGAGAGACACAGCCACTATGAGAGAGAGACATCCACTATGAGAGAGAGAGATGTCCACCATGAGAGAGAGAGACATCCACCATGAGAGAGAGAGACATCCACTATGAGAGAGAGATACATCCACTATGAGAGAGAGAGACGTCCACCATGAGAGAGAGAGACATCCACTATGAGAGAGAGAGACAGCCACTATGAGAGAGACACAGCCACTATGAGAGAGAGAGAGACATCCACTATGAGAGAGACACAGCCACTATGAGAGAGAGACATCCACTATGAGAGAGAGAGACGTCCACCATGAGAGAGAGAGACATCCACCATGAGAGAGACACAGCCACTATGAGAGAGAGAGACATCCCATGAGAGAGAGAGACATCCACAATGAGAGAGAGATACGTCACCATGAGAGAGAGAGACATCCACTTGAGAGAGAGACGTCCACCATGAGAGAGAGAGACATCCACTATGAGAAAGACCAGCCACTATGAGAGAGAGAGACATCCACCATGAGAGAGAGAGACGTCACCATGAGAGAGAGAGACGTCCACTATGAGAGAGACACAGCCACCATGAGAGAGAGAGACGTCCACCATGAGAGAGAGAGACATCCACTATGAGAGAGACACAGCCACTATGAGAGAGAGAGACATCCACTATGAGAGAGAGAGACATCCACTATGAGAGAGAGAGACGTCCACCATGAGAGAGAGAGACGTCCACCATGAGAGAGAGAGACGTCCACTATGAGAGAGACACAGCCACCATGAGAGATAGAGACGTCCACCATGAGAGAGAGAGACATCCACTATGAGAGAGACACAGCCACTATGAGAGAGAGAGACATCACTATGAGAGAGACAAAGCACTATGAGAGAGAGAACATCCACTATGAGAGAGAGAGACGTCCACCATGAGAGAGAGAGACGTCCAATATGAGAGAGAGAGACATCCACCATGAGAGAGAGACACAGCCACTATGAGAGAGACACAGCCACTATGAGAGAGAGACATCCACTATGAGAGAGAGAGACGTCCACCATGAGAGAGAGAGACGTCCACTATGAGAGAGAGACGTCCACTATGAGAGAGAGAGACGTCCACCATGAGAGAGAGAGACATCCACTATGAGAGAGAGAGACATCCACTATGAGAGAGAGAGACGTCCACCATGAGAGAGAGAGACATCCACTAGAGAGAGAGAGACAATCCACCATGAGAGAGAGACACGGCCACTATGAGAGAGACACAGCCACTATGAGAGAGAGAGAGACATCCACTATGAGAGAGCACAGCCACTATGAGAGAGAGACATCCACTATGAGAGAGAGAGACGTCCACCATGAGAGAGAGAGACATCCACCATGAGAGAGACACAGCCACTATGAGAGAGAGAGACATCACCATGAGAGAGAGAGACATCCACAATGAGAGAGAGATACGTCCACCATGAGAGAGAGAGACATCCACTATGAGAGAGAGACGTCCACCATGAGAGAGAGAGACATCCACTATGAGAGAGACACAGCCACTAGAGAGAGAGAGACATCCACCATGAGAGAGAGAGACGTCCACCCTGAGAGAGAGGACGTCCACTATGAGAGAGACACAGCCACCATGAGAGAGAGAGACGTCCACCATGAGAGAGAGAGACATCCACTATGAGAGAGACACAGCCACTATGAGAGAGAGAGACATCCACTATGAGAGAGACAAAGCCACTATGAGAGAGAGAGACATCCACTATGAGAGAGAGAGACGTCCACCATGAGAGAGAGAGACGTCCAATATGAGAGAGAGAGACATCCACCATGAGAGAGAGACACAGCCACTATGAGAGAGACACAGCCACTATGAGAGAGAGACATCCACTATGAGAGAGAGAGACGTCCACCATGAGAGAGAGAGACGTCCACTATGAGAGAGAGAGAGAGACGTCCACTATGAGAGAGAGAGACGTCCACCATGAGAGAGAGAGACATCCCTATGAGAGAGAGGACATCCACTATGAGAGAGAGAGACGTCCACCATGAGAGAGAGAGACATCCACTATGAGAGAGAGAGACATCCACCATGAGAGAGAGACACAGCCAATATGAGAGAGACACAGCCACTATGAGAGAGGAGAGACATCCACTATGAGAGAGACACAGCACTATGAGAGAGAGACACACATATGAGAGGAGAGACGTCCCACATGAGAGAGAGAGACATCCACCATGAGAGAGACACAGCCACTATGAGAGAGAGGAGACATCCACCATGAGGAGAGAGACATCACAATGAGAGAGAGAGACGTCCACCATGAGAGAGAGAGACATCCACTATGAGAGAGAGACGTCCACCATGAGAGAGAGAGACATCCACTATGAGAGAGACACAGCCACTATGAGAGAGAGACATCCACCATGAGAGAGAGAGACATCCACTATGAGAGAGACACAGCCACTATGAGAGTGAGAGACATCCACCATGAGAGAGAGAGACATGCACCATGAGAGAGAGAGACATCCACCATGAGAGAGAGACACAGCCACTATGAGAGAGAGAGACATCCACTATGAGAGAGAGAGACATCCACCATGAGAGAGAGAGACATGCACTATGAGAGAGAGAGACATCCACCATGAGAGAGAGAGACATCCACTATGAGAGAGAGACATCCACCATGAGAGAGAGAGACATCCACTATGAGAGACAATGACCCCAAGCATACTTCCAAAGTTGTGGCAACATGGCTTAAGGACAACACAGTCAAGGTATTGGAGTGGCCATCATAAAGCCTTGACCTCAATCCTATAGAAAAGTTGTGGACACAACTGAAAAAGCGTGTGCGAGAAAGGAGGCCTACAAACCTGACTCAGTTACACCAGCTCTGTCAGGATGAAATGGGCCAAAATTCACCCAACTTATTGTGGGAAGCTTGTGGAAGGCTACCTGAAACGTTTGACCCAAGTTAAACATTATAAAGGCAATGCTACCAAATACTAATTGAGTGTATGTAAACATCTGACCCACTGGGAATGTGATGAAATAAATAAAAGCTAAAATAAATCATTATCTCTACTATTATTCTGACATTTCACATTCTTAAAATAAAGTGGGGATACTAACTGACCTAAGACAGGGAATTTTTACTAGGATTAAATGTCAGGAATTGTGAAAAACTGAGTTTAAATCTATTTGGCTCAGGTGTATGTAAACTTTTGTCCTACCATATCTATTGTGTTAAATTCTCCTACATTATTTTAACATTTCTACAAACTGCAAAGTGTTTTCTTTCCAATGGTACCAATTATATGCATATCCTGGCTTCAGGGCCTGAGCTACAGGCACTTTACTTTGGGCAAGTCATTCAGACAGGAAGTGGAGAAAAATGGGCGCTAGCCCTAAAATAGTAATTTCCCTATTTTCAATTTTTTTCTCAATTTTTTTTCTAAAAACTCCTTAAAGCATTGTTGGTTAAGGGCTTGTATTGGTTAAGTGTTTGCATTTCACTGCATTTCACTGTATTCGGTGCATTTGACAAATCAAATTTGATTTGATTTGATCCCTGATCTAGCAAAACCAAAACCTACTTGAAGGCAACAGCGCTCACTGTTGCCCCTAGTGGCCAGTTTCCATGTCATCTCCCGACGTCCTCAGACATGGATAGATGTCGAATACTGCACACACTCTCTTGCTCTCTGTCTATCACACAGAAACGCACAGACAGAGACACACATACACACTGACACAAGCATACACGTATACACACAAACATGGATGAACACCCAGACACGCACAAACACATCATTCATTGAAACAGATGTGTCACTCATCACAAAACGAACTGATATTGCCAACTACTTCAATGATTTTTTCATTGGCTGGATTAGCAAATGTAGGTGTAACATGCCAGCAACAAATGCTGACACTACATTACCAAGTATATCTGACCAAATTATGAAAGACAAGCATTGTAATTTTAAATTCTGTAAATTTAGTGTGGAAGAGGTAAAAAAAGTATTGCTGTCTATCAACAATGACAAGCCACCGGGGTCTGACAACTTGGATGGAAAATGACTGAGGATAATAATGGACGATATTGCCACTCCTATTTGCCACATCTTCAATTTAAGCCTACTGGAAAGTGTTTGCCCTCAGGCTTGGAGGGAAGCAAAAGTCATTCAGCTACCTAAGAATAGCTCACAGAACAGGGCTCCGGGCAGCCGAGCGGAAATGGAGGAAAACTCGCCTCCCTGCGGACCTGGCATCCTTTCACTCCCTCCTCTCTACATTCTCCTCTTCTGTCTCTGCTGCTAAAGCCACTTTCTACCACTCTAAATTCCAAGCATCTGCCTCTAACCCTAGGAAGCTCTTTGCCACCTTCTCCTCCCTCCTGAATCCTCCTCCCCCTCCTCCCCCCTCCTCCCTCTCTGCGGATGACTTCGTCAACCATTTTGAAAAGAAGGTCGACGACATCCGATCCTCGTTTGCTAAGTCAAACGACACCGCTGGTTCTGCTCACACTGCCCTACCCTGTGCTTTGACCTCTTTCTCCCCTCTCTCTCCAGATGAAATCTCGCGTCTTGTGACGGCCGGCCGCCCAACAACCTGCCCGCTTGACCCTATCCCCTCCTCTCTTCTCCAGACCATTTCCGGAGACCTTCTCCCTTACCTCACCTCGCTCATCAACTCATCCTTGACCGCTGGCTACGTCCCTTCCGTCTTCAAGAGAGCGAGAGTTGCACCCCTTCTGAAAAAACCTACACTCGATCCCTCCGATGTCAACAACTACAGACCAGTATCCCTTCTTTCTTTTCTCTCCAAAACTCTTGAACGTGCCGTCCTTGGCCAGCTCTCCTGCTATCTCTCTCAGAATGACCTTCTTGATCCAAATCAGTCAGGTTTCAAGACTAGTCATTCAACTGAGACTGCTCTTCTCTGTGTCACGGAGGCGCTCCGCACTGCTAAAGCTAACTCTCTCTCCTCTGCTCTCATCCTTCTAGACCTATCGGCTGCCTTTGATACTGTGAACCATCAGATCCTCCTCTCCACCCTCTCCGAGCTGGGCATCTCCGGCGCGGCTCACGCTTGGATTGCGTCCTACCTGACAGGTCGCTCCTACCAGGTGGCGTGGCGAGAATCTGTCTCCGCACCACGTGCTCTCACCACTGGTGTCCCCCAGGGCTCTGTTCTAGGCCCTCTCCTATTCTCGCTATACACCAAGTCACTTGGCTCTGTCATATCCTCACATGGTCTCTCCTATCATTGCTATGCAGACGACACACAATTAATCTTCTCCTTTCCCCCCTCTGATAACCAGGTGGCGAATCGCATCTCTGCATGTCTGGCAGACATATCAGTGTGGATGACGGATCACCACCTCAAGCTGAACCTCGGCAAGACGGAGCTGCTCTTCCTCCCGGGGAAGGACTGCCCGTTCCATGATCTCGCCATCACGGTTGACAACTCCATTGTGTCCTCCTCCCAGAGTGCTAAGAACCTTGGCGTGATCCTGGACAACACCCTGTCGTTCTCAACCAACATCAAGGCGGTGACCCGTTCCTGTAGGTTCATGCTCTACAACATTCGCAGAGTACGACCCTGCCTCACACAGGAAGCGGCGCAGGTCCTAATCCAGGCACTTGTCATCTCCCGTCTGGATTACTGCAACTCGCTGTTGGCTGGGCTCCCTGCCTGTGCCATTAAACCCCTACAACTCATCCAGAACGCCGCAGCCCGTCTGGTGTTCAACCTTCCCAAGTTCTCTCACGTCACCCCGCTCCTCCGCTCTCTCCACTGGCTTCCAGTTGAAGCTCGCATCCGCTACAAGACCATGGTGCTTGCCTACGGAGCTGTGAGGGGAACGGCACCTCCGTACCTTCAGGCTCTGATCAGGCCCTACACCCAAACAAGGGCACTGCGTTCATCCACCTCTGGCCTGCTCGCCTCCCTACCTCTGAGGAAGTACAGTTCCCGCTCAGCCCAGTCAAAACTGTTCGCTGCTCTGGCACCCCAATGGTGGAACAAACTCCCTCACGACGCCAGGTCAGCGGAGTCAATCACCACCTTCCGGAGACACCTGAAACCCCACCTCTTCAAGGAATACCTAGGATAGGATAAAGTAATCCTTCTAACCCCCCCCCCCCCTTAAAGAGTTAGATGCACTATTGTAAAGTGGTTGTTCCACTGGATATCATAAGGTGAATGCACCAATTTGTAAGTCGCTCTGGATAAGAGCGTCTGCTAAATGACTTAAATGTAAATGTAATAGTAAAGCCCCCTTTACTGGCTCAAATAGCCGACCAATCAGCCTGTTACCAACCCTTAGTAAACTTTTGGAAAAAATTATGTTTGACCAGATACAATGCTGTTTTACAGTAAACAAATTTACAAAACGTTTAGCATGCTTATAGAAAAGGACATTCAAGAAGCACAGCACCTCCACAAATGACTGATGATTGGCTGAGAGAAATTGACGATTAAAAGATTGTGGGGGCTGTTTTGGTAGACTTCAGTGCGGCCTTTGACATTATTGATCATAGTCTGCTGCTGGCAAAAAACATATGTATTATGGCTTTACACCCCCTGCTATATTGTGGATAAAGAGTTACCTGCCTAACAGAACATAGAGGGTGTTTTTTAGTGGAAGCCTCTCCAACATAATCTAGGTAGAATCAGGAATTCCCCAAGGCAGCCGTCTAGGCCACTTACTTTTTAAAATCTTTACTAATGACATGCCACTGGCTTTGAGTAAAGCCAGAGTGTCTATGTATGCAGATTACTCAACACTATACACGTCAGCTACTACAGCAACTGAAATGACTGCAACACTTAACAAATAGTTGCAGTTAGTTTCAGAGTGGGTGGCAAGGAATAAGTTAGTCCTAACTATTTCTAAAACTAAAACCATTGTATTTGGGACAAATCATTCACTAAACCCTAAACCTCAACTAAATCTTGGAATAAATAATGTAGAAATGAACAAGTTGAGGTGACTAAACTGCTTGGAGTTACTGTCATGGTAAAACATATTGATACAACATTAGCTAATATGGGGAGAAGTATGTCCATGATAAGGTGCTGCTCTACCTTCTTCACATCACTGCCACCAAGACAGGTCCTACAGGCCCTAGATTCTACCTTCTTCACATCACTGTCACCAAGACAGGTCCTACAGGCCCTAGTTTCTACCTTCTTCACATCACTGTCACCAAGACAGGTCCTACAGGCCCTAGTTTCTACCTTCTTCACATCACTGTCACCAAGACAGGTCCTACAGGCCCTAGTTTCTACCTTCTTCACATCACTGTCACCAAGACAGGTCCTACAGGCCCTAGTTTCTACCTTCTTCACATCACTGTCACCAAGACAGGTCCTACAGGCCCTAGTTTCTACCTTCTTCACATCACTGTCACCAAGACAGGTCCTACAGGCCCTAGTTTCTACCTTCTTCACATCACTGTCACCAAGACAGGTCCTACAGGCCCTAGTTTCTACCTTCTTCACATCACTGTCACCAAGACAGGTCCTACAGGCCCTAGTTTCTACCTTCTTCACATCACTGTCACCAAGACAGGTCCTACAGGCCCTAGTTTCTACCTTCTTCACATCACTGTCACCAAGACAGGTCCTACAGGCCCTAGTTTCTACCTTCTTCACATCACTGTCACCAAGACAGGTCCTACAGGCCCTAGTTTCTACCTTCTTCACATCATTGTCACCAAGACAGGTCCTACAGGCCCTAGTTTCTACCTTCTTCACATCACTGTCACCAAGACAGGTCCTACAGGCCCTAGTTTCTACCTTCTTCACATCACTGTCACCAAGACAGGTCCTACAGGCCCTAGTTTCTACCTTCTTCACATCACTGTCACCAAGACAGGTCCTACAGGCCCTAGTTTTGTAGCACCTGCACTACTGGTCAGGTGCCACAAAAAAGGACTTCGGAAAATTGCAATTTGTTCAGAACAGGGCAGCACATTAATATGCATGTCAATCTCTCCTGGAGGAGAGATTGACTTCATCACTTTTTGTAATTATGAGAGGTATTGACATGTTGAATGCACCGAGCTGTCTGTTTGAACTACTGGCACACAGCTCGGACACCCATGCATACCCCACAAGACGTACCACAAGATGTCTCTTCATAGTCGCCAAGTCCAGAACAGACTATGGAAGGCGCACAGTACTAAATAGATCCATGACTACATGAAACTCTATTCCACATCATGTAAGTCATGCAAGCAGTAAAATTAGATTTAAAATACAGATAAAAATACACCTGGGGGTGTATTCACAGCGGGGACTGTGAAGCAATACATAGGCACAGACACACACACACACACGATAGCATGCGCACTATACACACACACGATAGCATGCGCACTATACACACACACGGTAGCATGCGCACTATACACACACGATAGCATGCGCACTATACACACACACGGTAGCATGCGCACTATACACACACACACGGTAGCATGCGCACTATACACACACACGGTAGCATGCGCACTATACACACACACGGTAGCATGCGCACTATACACACACACGATAGCATGCGCACTATACACACACACGGTAGCATGCGCACTATACACACACACGGTAGCATGCGCACTATACACACACACGGTAGCATGCGCACTATACACACACACGGTAGCATGCGCACTATACACACACACGGTAGCATGCGCACTATACACACACACGATAGCATGCGCACTATACACACACACACGGTAGCATGCGCACTATACACACACGCGGTAGCATGCGCACTATACACACACACGGTAGCATGCGCACTATACACACACACGGTAGCATGCGCACTATACACACACACGGTAGCATGCGCACTATACACACACACGATAGCATGCGCACTATACACACACACGGTAGCATGCGCACTATACACACACACACACACGGTAGCATGCGCACTATACACACACACACACGGTAGCATGCGCACTATACACAAACACACACGGTAGCATGCGCACTATACACGCACACGGTAGCATGCGCACTATACACACACGCGGTAGCATGCGCACTATACACACACGCGATAGCATGCGCACTATACACACACACGGTAGCATGCGCACTATACACACACACGGTAGCATGCGCACTATACACACACACGGTAGCATGCGCACTATACACACACGCGGTAGCATGCGCACTATACACACACACGGTAGCATGCGCACTATACACACACACGATAGCATGCATACTATACACACACGCGGTAGCATGCGCACTATACACACACACGATAGCATGCGCACTATACACACACACACGGTAGCATGCGCACTATACACACACACGGTAGCATGCGCACTATACACACACACACGGTAGCATGCGCACTATGCACACACACGGTAGCATGCGCACTATACACACACACACGGTAGCATGCGCACTATACACACACACGGTAGCATGCGCACTATACACACACACGGTAGCATGCGCACTATATACACACACACGGTAGCATGCGCACTATACACACACACACGGTAGCATGCGCACTATACACACACACGGTAGCATGCGCACTATACACACACACGGTAGCATGCGCACTATACACACACACGATAGCATGCGCACTATACACACACACACAGTAGCATGCGCACTATACACACACACGGTAGCATGCGCACTATACACACACGCGGTAGCATGCGCACTATACACACACGCGGTAGCATGCGCACTATACACACACACGATAGCATGCGCACTATACACACACACGGTAGCATGCGCACTATACACACACACGGTAGCATGCGCACTATACACACACACGGTAGCATGCGCACTATACACACACACGGTAGCATGCGCACTATACACACACACGGTAGCATGCGCACTATACACACACGCGGTAGCATGCGCACTATACACACACACGATAGCATGCGCACTATACACACACACGGTAGCATGCGCACTATACACACACACACGCGGTAGCATGCGCACTATACACACACACGGTAGCATGCGCACTATACACACACGCGGTAGCATGCGCACTATACACACACGCGGTAGCATGCGCACTATACACACACGCGGTAGCATGCGCACTATACACACACACACGGTAGCATGCGCACTATACACACACACACGGTAGCATGCGCACTATACACACACACGGTAGCATGCGCACTATCTACACACGCGGTAGCATGCGCACTATACACACACACGGTAGCATGCGCACTATACACACACGCTGTAGCATGCGCACTATACACACACACACACGGTAGCATGCGCACTATACACACACACACGGTAGCATGCGCACTATACACACACACACACGGTAGCATGCGCACTATACACACACACGGTAGCATGCGCACTATCTACACACGCGGTAGCATGCGCACTATACACACACACGGTAGCATGCGCACTATACACACACGCTGTAGCATGCGCACTATACACACACACACACGGTAGCATGCGCACTATACACACACACGGTAGCATGCGCACTATACACACACACACGCGGTAGCATGCGCACTATACACACACACACACGGTAGCATGCGCACTATACACACACACGGTAGCATGCGCACTATACACACACACGATAGCATGCGCACTATACACACACACGGTAGCATGCGCACTATACACACACACGGTAGCATGCGCACTATACACACACACGGTAGCATGCGCACTATACACACACACGGTAGCATGCGCACTATACACACACACGGTAGCATGCGCACTATACACACACGCGGTAGCATGCGCACTATACACACACACGGTAGCATGCGCACTATACACACACACACGCGGTAGCATGCGCACTATACACACACACACGCGGTAGCATGCGCACTATACACACACACACACGGTAGCATGCGCACTATACACACACACGGTAGCATGCGCACTATACACACACACGATAGCATGCGCACTATACACACACACGGTAGCATGCGCACTATACACACACACGATAGCATGCGCACTATACACACACGCGGTAGCATGCGCACTATACACACACACGATAGCATGCGCACTATACACACACACGGTAGCATGCGCACTATACACACACGCGGTAGCATGCGCACTATACACACACACGGTAGCATGCGCACTATACACACACACACGCGGTAGCATGCGCACTATACACACACACACACACGGTAGCATGCGCACTATACACACACACGGTAGCATGCGCACTATACACACACACGATAGCATGCGCACTATACACACACACGGTAGCATGCGCACTATACACACACACGGTAGCATGCGCACTATACACACACACGATAGCATGCGCACTATACACACACACGATAGCATGCGCACTATACACACACACACGGTAGCATGCGCACTATACACACACACGGTAGCATGCGCACTATACACACACACGGTAGCATGCGCAATATACACACACGCGGTAGCATGCGCACTATACACACACACGGTAGCATGCGCACTATACACACACGCGGTAGCATGCGCACTATACACACACACGGTAGCATGCGCACTATACACACACGCGGTAGCATGCGCACTATACACACACGCGGTAGCATGCGCACTATACACACACACACGGTAGCATGCGCACTATACACACACGCGGTAGCATGCGCACTATACACACACGCGGTAGCATGCGCACTATACACACACACACGGTAGCATGCGCACTATACACACACACACGGTAGCATGCGCACTATACACACACGCGGTAGCATGCGCACTATACACACACACACGGTAGCATGCGCACTATACACACACACACGGTAGCATGCGCACTATACACACACACACGGTAGCATGCGCACTATACACACACACACGGTAGCATGCGCACTATACACACACGCGGTAGCATGCGCACTATACACACACACACGGTAGCATGCGCACTATACACACACACGGTAGCATGCGCACTATACACACACGCGGTAGCATGCGCACTATATACACACACACGGTAGCATGCGCACTATACACACACACGGTAGCATGCGCACTATACACACACACGGTAGCATGCGCACTATACACACACGCGGTAGCATGCGCACTATACACACACACGGTAGCATGCGCACTATACACACACACGGTAGCATGCGCACTATACACACACACGGTAGCATGCGCACTATACACACACACGGTAGCATGCGCACTATACACACACGCGGTAGCATGCGCACTATACACACACACGGTAGCATGCGCACTATACACACACACACGGTAGCATGCGCACTATACACACACACACGGTAGCATGCGCACTATACACACACGCGGTAGAATGCGCACTATACACACACACACACGGTAGCATGCGCACTATACACACACACGGTAGCATGCGCACTATACACACACACGGTAGCATGCGCACTATACACACACACACGATAGCATGCGCACTATACACACACACGGTAGCATGCGCACTATACACACACACGGTAGCATGCGCACTATACACACACACACGGTAGCATGCGCACTATACACACACACGGTAGCATGCGCACTATACACACACACACGGTAGCATGCGCAGTATACACACACACGGTAGCATGCGCACTATACACACACACACGGTAGCATGCGCACTATAACACACACACGGTAGCATGCGCACTATACACACACACGGTAGCATGCGCACTATACACACACACGGTAGCATGCGCACTATACACACACACGGTAGCATGCGCACTATACACACACACGGTAGCATGCGCACTATACACACACACACGGTAGCATGCGCACTATACACACACACGGTAGCATGCGCACTATACACACACACACGGTAGCATGCGCACTATACACACACACGGTAGCATGCGCACTATACACACACACGGTAGCATGCGCACTATACACACACACGGTAGCATGCGCACTATACACACACACACGGTAGCATGCGCACTATACACACACACACGATAGCATGCGCACTATACACACACGCGGTAGCATGCGCACTATACACACACACGGTAGCATGCGCACTATACACACACACGGTAGCATGCGCACTATACACACAAGCGGTAGCATGCGCACTATACACACACACGGTAGCATGCGCACTATACACACACGCGGTAGCATGCGCACTATACACACACGCGGTAGCATGCGCACTATACACACACACGGTAGCATGCGCACTATACACACACACGGTAGCATGCGCACTATACACACACACGGTAGCATGCGCACTATACACACACACACGATAGAATGCGCACTATACACACACACGGTAGCATGCGCACTATACACACACACACGATAGAATGCGCACTATACACACACGTACACATGGATTTAGTACAGTATATATGTAGTAGTGGTGGGGTAGGGGCCTGAGGGCATACAGTCTATAAATGTATTGTAACGTTTTTAAAATTCTATAAACTGCCTTAATTTTGTTGGACCCCAGGAAGAGTAGCTGCTGCCTTAGCAGCAGCTGATGGGGATCCATAATAAACACAAATACATACACAAATACACACACAGCAGAGAGCTGAGTATGAGATGCGGTGCTGTTTAAAGCGATGACGATCACAAGCAGGGGTAGATGTCATTAAGATAATGCTCTTCTTCTGACTGAAGAGGTACATGTATTTAAAGTGATAAAGAGAGCCAATCTTGTCCTCCAAGCGGCTGGTTGCCTCTGAATTTGAATGAGAATGGAGGATACACTACGCTGAGAAGTGTGTGTGTGTTCTTCTTATGTGTGTCTGTATATACAGGGCAGTGAGAGAGTATGTGTGTGTGTGTATCTGTTTCTCCTTATGTGTGTCTGTATATACAGGGCAGTGAGAGAGTATGTGTGTGTGTGTATCTGTTTCTCCTTATGTGTGTCTGTATATACAGGGCAGTGAGAGAGTATGTGTGTGTGTGTATCTATTTCTCCTTATGTGTGTCTGTATATACAGGGCAGTGAGAGAGTATGTTTGTGTGTGTATCTGTTTCTCCTTATGTGTGTCTGTATATACAGGGCAGTGAGAGAGTATGTGTGTGTGTGTATCTGTTTCTCCTTATGTGTGTCTGTATATACAGGGCAGTGAGAGAGTATGTGTGTGTGTGTATCTATTTCTCCTTATGTGTGTCTGTATATACAGGGCAGTGAGAGAGTATGTTTGTGTGTGTATCTGTTTCTCCTTATGTGTGTCTGTATATACAGGGCAGTGAGAGAGTATGTGTGTGTGTGTATCTGTTTCTCCTTATGTGTGTCTGTATATACAGGGCAGTGAGAGAGTATGTGTGTGTGTGTATCTGTTTCTCCTTATGTGTGTCTGTATATACAGGGCAGTGAGAGAGTATGTGTGTGTGTGTATCTGTTTCTCCTATGTGTGTCTGTATATACAGGGCAGTGAGAGAGTATGTGTGTCTGTATATACAGGGCAGTGAGAGAGTATGTGTGTCTGTATATACAAGGGAGTGAGAGAGTATGTGTGTCTGTATATACAGGGCAGTGAGAGAGTATGTGTGTGTCAGTCTGTGTGTGTGAGACCCTGAGATGCTGTCCCCTAAAATAAGTCTCCCACAGAAGCCTTACCAACTCAAGCCTCCATCTTGGAATGGCAATGCCGGTTCAGTGTGACACAAACAACTTAATTGTCATGAGTTAAGTGACTCACTTCATATCTAGTGTAGAGAGAAAGTGAGGACTTGTGAGGGAACTTTCAAGAATCCCTGTCATTATATATTTTTAAATGTAGCACATCATCACACCGGTTAAAAAGATAGAGGCACTATGGCAGAGGAAGAGCGTCACATAGTTATGAATGATTCGGGAGACAGGTGCAGGAATGCGTAATAGAGGGTTTTATTCAGCCCAAATTACGGCGTGGCATGTAAAGGCACAGGGGACAAAGACATACACAAAACACAGGGTTGAAACCCAAACAAAAGAGCGAGGACTACCTTAAATAAATACACACACGCAAAATGATTAATACACAGGACGAGACCCGTAATCATCTGCACAATCCACAAGGGCACAAAAGCCCGAAACACACAGCACAGGTGCTCACACGCACATTGTAACAATAAATCGACAGACAACGGAAACCAAAGGGCACGCTTATACAAGTACTACAAGTGGGAATAGGGGACAGGTGTGTGTGAAAGCCCCGGAGGGATCCGTAACAGCACCCCCACCAGCAGCGCAAGGACACCAGTCTCAAGGACGATCACAGGAATGTAGTGTGGGTCGATGAGGACCCGATGCAGCTGTAACAGTATAACTTTACGGCGTCCCCTCGCCCCGACCCGGGCACGAACCAGGGACCCTCTGCACACAACAACAACGTTCGCCCACGAAGCATCGTTACCCATCGCTCCACAAAGGCCGCGGCCCTTGCAGAGCAAGGGGAAACACTACTTCAAGGTTTCAGAGCAAGTGACGTAACTGATTGAAACGCTATTAGCGCGTACCCGCTAACCAGCTAGCCATTTCACATCCGTTACACAGCTGCCAAAGTTCTGGCGGCGTCGGACGGACCAGTACTCTCTGTCTCTTTGACACTGCATGTGAATGTAACCAGCCAGCCTGTTGATGATAAGGCAGATTAGTACTCTCTGTCTCTGACTCTGCACGTCAATGTAACCAGCCAGCCTGTTGATGATAAGGAAGATTAGTACTCTCTGTCTCTCTGTCTCTGCACGTCAATGTAACCAGCCAGCCTGTTGATGATGAGGCAGATTAGTAGAGACGGTGAGCAGCAGCTGGCCTAGTGCTGGCTGTGTGGTAGCCGGGGTCATGGATGCCCACGTCCCACTGTGAACCAGGATGGACTGGCACAGAGAAGGGAAGAGATTGGCGTGGTTGGCTTTCAAGATAAAGGGATGGAATTATGGGAAGAGGAGGACAGGAGTACGAGCTGGAGAGGGTTATGGGAAGAGGAGGACAGGAGTACGAGCTGGAGAGGGTTATGGGAAGAGGAGGACAGGAGTACGAGCTGGAGAGGGTTATGGGAAGAGGAGGACAGGAGTACGAGCTGGAGAGGGTTATGGGAAGAGGTAAAAGAAGAGAGGGGTGAGGGAAGGTATGTTTACCCTTATTATCTGTAGGTCAATTCGCTACTTGCTAGAAGAACCTTCAATGATAAGGGAGAGAGGGGAGAAGGAGAGGAGAGAATGGGATAGTTAGAACTATTTTGAGAGGGGGATGGGATTTGGGGGATGGGGCAAGATGAGAGAGAGATATGGGAGGGGGGACATTGTGGATGGGAGAGACAGGAGAGGGGATAGAGATACTTTGGTGGGGGGACACTGGGGGATGGGTTTGGGGGAGGAGAGAAGGGAGAGATATCATGTTGGCCTGATTCCGTGTGTCCAGTCCTGGGAGAGAGAGAGAGAGGGCAGCTTCCTGAGCCAGCCACAGCCAGACCACCGGAGCTGAACTAACAACACTATAATGACCCTCCATTAACCATGACCAGCTCTACCTCACATACAGAGAGCGAGAGAGAGAGAGCAGCTGGGGAGGAAAAAGAAAAGAGAGTTCAAGACAGTGGAAGAAACAAAGAAACTGAGACATCAATGTCCAGGCCAGTGCTCCATTTTAGCTCAATGTATTTCATCTTAATTTCAGTGTAAACTGCCATTTTGTCACGATCGTCTTGCCTTTGTAGAGAGGACCAAAACGCAGCGTGTGAGAAATACATTCTTCTTTTATTTGAGAAGAGCAACGAACGAAACAAAACAACAAACTGACGACCGTGAAGCTATATAAACAGAAATGGTGCTGACACTGACCACTACACACTGACATAGACAATTACCCACAAATAGCTAAAGCCTATGGCTGCCTTAAATATGGCTCCCAATCAGAGACAACAATAACCAGCTGTCTCAGATTGAGAACCAATTCAGGCAACCATAGACTTTCCTAGACACCTACACTGAACACTAACCCATCTACTCTACTTAACCCCCTAAACCATACAACACCCTATACAATACAAAAACACACAAAGACAACCCACCCCAACTCACGCCCTGACCAACTAAATAAATAAAAGAAAAAGGAACAATAGGTCAGGAACATGACACATTTGCATCTTATCTGGACACCTACAGTTGAAGACGGAAGTTTACATACACCTTAGCCAAGTACATTTAAACTCAGGTTTACACAATTCCTGACATTTAATCCCAGTAAGAATTCCCTTTCTTAGGTCATCTAGGATCACCACTTTATTATAAGAATGTGAAATGTCAGAATAATAGTAGAGAGAATGATTTATTTCAGCTTTCATTTCTTTCATCACATTCCCAGTGGGTCAGAAGTTAACATACACTCAATTAGTATTTGGTAGAATTGCCTTTAAATGGTTTAACTTGGGTCAAACGTTTCGGGGAGCCTTCCAAAAGCTTCCCACAATAAGTTGGGTGAATTGTGTCCCATTTCATCCTGACAGAGCTGCTGTAACTGAGTCCGGTTTGTCAGCCTCCTTTCTCGCACACGCTTTTTCAGTTCTGCCCACAAATTTTCTATAGGATTGAGGTCAGGACTTTGTGATTGCCACTCCAATACCTTGACTTTGTTGTCCTTAGGCCATTTTGCCACAACTTTGGAAGTATGCTTGGGGTCATTGTGCTTCTACACCTGCATTGCTTGCTGTTTGGGGTTTTAGGCTGGGTTTCTGTACAGCACTTTGAGATATCAGCTGATGTAAGAAGGGCTATATAAATACATTTGATTTGATTTGATTGTCCATTTGGAAGACCCAATTTTGGTTTTGGAGCAGTGGCTTCTTCCTTGCTGACCGGCCTTTCAGGTTAGGTCGATATAGGACTCATTTTACTGTGGATATAGATACTTTTGTACCTGTTTCCTTCAGCATATTCACAAGGTCCTTTGCTGTTGTTCTGGGATTAATTTGTACTTTCGCACCAAAGTATGTTCATCTCTAGGAGACAGAACGCGTCTCCTTCCTGAGCGTATGACACTGCGTTGTTCCATGGTGTTTATACTTGCATACTACTGTTTGTACAGATGAACGTGGTTTGGAAATTCCTCCCAAGGATGAACCAGACATGTGGAGGTTTAGATTTTTTTTTCTGAGGTCTTGACTGATTTCTTTTGATTTTCCCATGATGTCAAGCAAAGAGGCACTGAGTTTGATGGTAGGCCTTGAAATACATCCACGGGTACACCTCCAATTGACTCAAATGATGTCAATGAGCCTATCAGAAGCTTCTAAAGCCATGACATCATTTAATGGAATTTTTCAAGTTGGTTAAAGACACAGTCAACTTAGTGTATGTAAACTTCTGGCCCACTGGAATTGTGATACGGTGAATTATAAGTGAAATAATCTGTCTGTAAACAATTGTTGGAAACATTTATTGTGTTATGCACAAAGTAGATGTCCTAACCAACTTGCCAAAGCTATAGTTTATTAACAAGATTTTTGTGGAGTGGTTGAAAAACGAATTTTAATGACTCCAACCTGTTATCTTCCGACTTCAACTGTTTTACAGAGATCGGCAATCCAGGTCACCCAGATTGTATCATCATGTCTCAGTGTCAGATATGGCCAATCACAAGAAGCATTTAACCAGGCTAGAATACATTTAGTTCATATTACCTAATGTCAGACTATAGCCTACAACTAGGGAATAATGCCAATCATGAACTAGCATACCTGAACGGCACACTCGTCATTATTGTTGTGGAATACTATCCCACTTGTCTAATGATCTTTACATATATGTTACAGTGACCTGTTAAATATTATTATATTAACGGATAATTTTGACCAGTGAAAGCCCAGTGATATTTGCCATGGTTGGGTAATGAACGGTCCAGACGGGGCACATTAGATTTAACCACACTGTAACAGTTTAATTAGACACTTAAAATGGCTCCACTTCCCCTTTACTGGTGTTGCATGGATAAATGATAGAGGAAGTAAGCTTAGGTAAATGGGGTTAACACACACACACACATATACATACACACACACGCATATATAGACACAGACCAACACATGCAGGCACACAGATGCGTGGATGCACACGCACACACACACACTGAGGAAAAAGGTCCATGTCAGGGGATTTCTTAACATTCTACAGAATAGAGACCATTGTATATTTGAAGTTTTTGGATATATGCACCATATCCTGACATTCTGTATCCAGATGTGTCTTTTAGACATATATGATGTTGGGATTACTCTGAATATCACACATTGACATTTCCTATGTTCGGATATGGACTCATTCAATATCCTGAGATATGTGACAAAATGTTTTACAGCGAAAACACAATATATATTTATATTAGCTCACCACAATAGCCAAACACACAACGCCATGTTTTCACCATGTTTCCACCGCATAGGTAGCTTTCACAAAACCCACAAATAGAGATAAAATTAATCACTAACTTTGAACAACTTCATCAGATGACAGTCTTATAACATCATGTTATACAATACATTTATGTTTTGTTCGAAAATGTGCATATTTGAGGTATAAATCATAGTTTTACATTGCAGCCACCATCACAAATAGCACCAAAACAGCCAGAATAATTACAGAGAGCAACGTGAAATACATAAATACTCATCATAAAACATTTCTGAAAAATACAGGGTGTACAGCAAATGAAAGATAAACATCTTGTGAATCCAGCCAATATTTCCAATTCTTTAAGTGTTTTACAGCGAAATCACAATATATATTTATATTAGCTCACCACAATAGCCAAACACACAACGCCATTTATTCACCGTAAAGATAGCTTTCACAAAACCCACAAATAGAGATAAAATTAATCACTAACCTTTGGACAACTTCATCAGATGACAGTCTTATAACATCCTGTTATACAATACATTTATGTTTTGTTCGAAAATGTGCATATTTAGAGCTACAAATCCTGGTTTTACATTGTGAATAAGTAGCCATGATGCACCAAATTGTCACGTAATCTAACCAAAGAACTCATCATAAACTTTACTAAAAAATACATGTTGTGCAGCAAATGAAAGATACACTGGTTCATAATGCAACCGCTGTGTTAGATTTTAAAAAATAACGTTAGTACAACATACATCATGCAATATTGTGAGACAGCGCTCACATATTCTCCGCCTTGTTGGAGCCAACATATACCACAAAAATACGAAATAACATCATAAATATTCTCTTACTTTTGATGATCTTCCATCAGAATGTTGTGCAAGGAGTCCTAGTTCCAGAACAAATCGTTGTTTGGTTTTAGAATGTCCATTTCATCTGTCGAATTAGCAACTTTGGCTAGCCATGTGGAGGACACATGGCCAAGAAATCGTTGCGCCTGGAACTAAAAATTCCAAAAGTCCTAATAAATGTAGAATAAACTGGTCAAACTCGGTTGAAAATCCTACTTTATGATGTTTTTCTCATATGTATCCAATAAAATCAGAGCCGGAGCATTTCGTCGTGTATACGTAACGCATTTCAGAAGACAATGTGGAGTTCCCCTGTGCGCCGTTGAAAACTGACAAAAGAGCGGACCTGTCACTCCAAAAGCTCTCATTCGGCCTCACATCAAGCTAGACACCCCATTCAACCTTCTACTGCCTGTTGGCATCTAGTGGAAGGCGTATGAAGTGCATACAGATCCATAAATATAAGCCAGTTGAATAGGCAGGCCCTGACACAGAGCCCCATTTTCAGAATTTTCACTTCCTGTTTGGAAGTTTGCTGCCAAATGAGTTCTGTTTTACTCACAGATATAATTCAAACAGTTTTAGAAACTTCAGAGTGTTTTCTATCCAATAGTAATAATAATATGCATATTGTATGATCTAGAACAGAGTACGAGGCCGTTTAATTTGGGCACGATTTTTTCCCAAAGTGAAAACAGCGCCCCCTATTAAGAATAAGTTTTAATATGCTTTCTAATATGCTGAAAATTAGGACGATTTCTGATGCATTTCTGATTGTTCAGCACATGCTCAATAATTTGACAAATATGAAATCTATATTTTTCTTTCATGCACAAATCATTGACTCATTTGATATCCTGAGATAGAGACAATAAGATGCCCACATAGGCCTATGGTGACAAATACAGACAGTAGGCCTACATACTATATTTTCTCACCACAAACAATGCATATGCTTTTTGATACGCTAAATACGGAACATTGCTGATGTTCATTTGAGTTGAGGATATGGTAAATCATTTAGCCAATATTAAATCCATATAATTATTTCAAACACTAGCTATAATTTTTGTATTGCCACTGCATAAAGGCACACACAAACCACAAGCTAACAGCACTTCAGAGTGTGTAAACAGTGTGTGGTCGAACTGACAACTTGTCACGACTTCCGCCGAAGTTGGTCCCTCTCCTTGTTCGGGCGGTGTTCGGCGGTCGACGTCACCAACCTTCTAGCCATCGCTGATCCACTTTTCATTTTCCATTGGTTTTGTCTTGTCTTCTATCACACCTGGTTTCAATCCCATCATAACATGTTCCCCCCCATGTCCTTGTCGGTAATTGTTTCTTGTAGTGCTTATGCATGGTATGCTGGTATGTACCAGGTTTTGTTTGACCCATTTATTGTATTGTTCTGTTGACGGGGTTTATGGATATTAAACGACACCGTTGTAAATCAGTTTTCGCTCTCCTGCGCCTGACTTCTCTGCCGCCAGTACGCACCTCACTACACAACTAGAAAAACAAAGAATTGAGAAGATTTTCAGAAAATACCTCAAAGAAGTTGTCGCTAAAGTGAGTAGCTAATTTGAGATTATGTATTTATCTTAGTAACGAGAATCAAGAACATTAGGTTATCTGGCCAGCAGCCAGTAGGGCCGCCTAGCTAGCTAACAAATAACGAAAACGCCTTCCCCTCAGGGAAAAACATCTACCCCCTATCAAGCCTCAAGGTGACAGATACCATTTTAAAAGGTTTAGGCATATTTTGTATTACTGGTTAATATAAGCTAGCTAGCGAACTAACTCCGCTAGCACACTAACTAGCAACTTGGCTAGCTAGCTAGCTTGTTCCAGTTAGTTTTTTTTTGTCATGAAAGAAGCAGGTATGAGTAGCTACCTTGTGGTACAGTATGTAAAATGATTTTCTTGCAATATCCACACAATTTTGATTTATGTATTGACAGTGTGGAGTGGATCACAGGCCAACACTACCACCACATGGGGTCTGGACTGCGAAGGACCAACACGAATGACCCAATCTGCACCCATCGCACCCACCATCCATAACAAACAGGGCAGCCAGGGGTATTGAGGGTGTGCAACTCTAAGTTTCTGTTAAATAATAAATACAAATGTTTAGCAAGGATTGGCCTACATTGGCATCTTTACAGAAAACATGTGTTGTGATTAGAGCAATTAGATTTGTTATGCTGCATGTGTTTTTTTTAACAGAATTAGCAGAGTTGTGCTTTGGAAATAATAACTTTGATTAAATATGACCATGTTTGCCTTTCCGTGCCTTGTATAGCCTACTACTAAATATGGTGCAAATGTATGCTCAGAAATTGTATTTAATTTAATTAGGATCTCTTTTAGTCCTCATTTGAACTAATCTTCCAAGAGTCCTTAACCATTAAAATACAATTGATAATACAATCACATTTTCAAATATAACACACTGTTATAAACAACAGACATAACACACTGACACATTGACCAGATAAATACTTTAACATTCTGAAAAGATATATTGATTCCTTCATCTACCATAGTCCTGCACAACCTTTCAAATATATATTTTTAAATAGTTCTAAAGTATTGTTTGAATTTATATATTGAAAATTATGTTTTTTTATGACAAAGCAAAAAAAGATGGCCAGGTGATGAACGGTGCCTGGTTTCCTCCAGACGTGAGGCTTGGCATTCAGGCCAAAGAGTTCAATCTTGGTTTCATCATACCAGAGAATCTTGTTTCTCATGGTCTAAGAGTCCTTTAGGTGCCTTTCGGCAAACACCCAAGAGGGCTGTCATATCTCCCTGACCAAGGCTCTTCTCCCCCGATTGCTTAGTTTGGTTGGGCGGACAGCTCTAGCACGAGTCTTGGTTGTTCCAAACTTCTTCCATGAAAGAATGATGCAGGCCACTGTTCTTGGGGACCTTCAATGCTGCAAAAAGTTCTAGGTACCCTTACCCATATCTGTGCCTCGACACAATCCTGTCTCGGAGCTCTATGGACAATTCCTTCTACCTCATGGCTTGGTTTTTGCTCTGACATTCACTGTCAACTGTGGGACCTTATATAGACAGGTCTGTGCCTTTCCAAATCATGTCCAATCAATTGAATTTACCACAGGTGGACTCCAATCAAGTTGTAGAAACATCTCAAGGATGATTACTGGAAACAAGATGCACCTAAACCCAATTTCAAGTCTCATAGCAAAGAGTCTGAATTCTTATGTAACTAAGATATTTCAGTTTTTTTTTATATACAGTATATACATTTACAAACATTTGTAAAAACCTGTTTTCACTTTGTCATTATGGGGTATAGTGTATTGATTAATGAGGGGAAAAAATAATTTAATACATTTTAGAATAAGGCTGTGACATAACAAAATGTGTAAAAGTGAAGAGGTCTGAATACTTTTCGAATGCACTCTATCATGTAAGGGTATTCATGTTAAGAAATACAGATACATACAGTACCAGTCCAAAAATTTCACACAGCTATTCATTGCAGGGTTTTTCTTTTTTTTAAACTATTTTCTCAATTGTAGAATAATAGTGAAGACATCAAAACTATGAAATATCAAACATGGAATCATGTAGTAACCAAAAAAATTGTTAAACAAATCTAAATATATTTTAGATTTTAGATCCATCAAATTGGCCACCCTTTGCCTTGATGACAGCTTTGCACACTCTTGACATTCTCTCCACCAGCTTCATGAGGTATTCACTTGGAATGCAAATGTCCAAGCAGGCTTTGTTGTCACCTTAGCCTGTTTGGGCTGCAGGGGCAGTATTGAGTAACCAGATAAAAGGTGCCCATTTCAAACGGCCTCGTACTCAATTCTTGCTCGTACAATATGCATATTATTATTACTATTGGATAGAAAACACTCTCTAGTTTCTAAAACCGTTTGAATTATATCTGTGAGTCAAACAGAACTCATTTGGCACAAACTTCCTGACCAGGAAGTGGAAAGTCTGAAATCGATGCTCTGTTCTACTTCCTGCCTATAAATGGGCATGATACGTATGAGTATACATGCACTTCATAGACCTTCCCCTGGATGTCAAGAGGCGGTGAGAGAAGAAATTTAGTGTTTATCTTGGTCTGAAGTGGAATACAAGCTCTTTGTATGACGTGTCCCCCATTTCCGGTTTTCTGGAGAGCGCGAGGTGGTACCTGGATTTGCCTTCTGTTTAGCTGCCGTTATAGGCGACTACTATCTCCGGCTTTGATTTTATTTGATACATGTGACCATATCATCGTAAAGTATGTTTTTTCAATATAGTTTAATCAGATTATTGAAATTTTCTCGGGAGTTTTGCCGTGTTCCGTTCTCTGACTTTGTTGACGATGGAGAGATTCGTGCCACTTGGCTAGTGTGCTTGCTAATTCAAGAGGGAAAATGGACGTTCTAAATCCAAACAACGATTGTTCTGGACAAAGGACCCCTTGTCCAACATTCTGATGGAAGATCAGCAAAAGTAAGAAACATTTTATGATGCTATTTCATATATCTGTCGTAGATGTGAACTAGTCGTCGGCGCCCAAGTTTTGGGTACTCTAGCTATACCGAAGCTGGATGTCGTAATGAAGTTATTTTTTAGAATTCTAACACTGCGATTTCATTAAGAACTAATGGATCTATCATTTCCTATACAACATGTATTTTTTAGTTATGTTTATGAATAGCTATTTGGTCAGAATATGTGTGTCATAAAAAGTGTCAGAAAAATATCCGGACGTTGTGGGAAATAGTAGCTACGTTAGCACATTGTATAACCACTGATTTCAGCTCTAAATATGCACATTTTCGAACAAAACACAAGTGTATGTATAACCTGATGTTATAGGACTGTCATCTGATGAAGAATATCAAGGTTAGTCAAAAATTATATATCTTTTACTGGTTTGTCACGATCGCTAACTTTTACTGCTGGGAAATGGCTTGTATTTTTGGCTATTGTGGTAAGCTAATATAACGCTATATTGTGTTTTCGCTGTAAAACACTTAATAAATCGGAAATATTGGCTGGAATCACAAGATGCCTGTCTTTCATTTGCTGTACACTATGTATTTTTCAGAAATGTTTTATGATGAGTAATTAGGTATTTGACGTTGGTGTCTGTAATTATTATGGCTGGTTTCGGTGCAATTTCTGATTGTAGCTGCAATGTAAACTATGATTTATACCTGAAATATGCACATTTTTCGAACAAAACATAGATTTATTGTATAACATGTTATAAGACTGTCATCTGATGAAGTTGTTTGTTGGTTAGTTTGGTTGGTTCTTGGTTAGTTAGGTTGGCTTTGTGCATGCTACCTGTGCTGTGAAAAATGTCTGTCCTTTTTTGTATTTGGTGGTGAGCTAACATAAATATACGTGCTGTTTTCGCTGTAAAACATTTTAAAAATCGGACATGTTGGCTGGATTCACAAGATGTGTACCTTTCATTTGCTGTATTGGACTTGTTAATGTGTGAAAGTTAAATATTAAAAAAAAATATATTTTGAATTTCGCGCCCTGCACTTGAAGTGGCTGTTGTCATAAGTGTACCGACGCCGGTCTGCAGCCATAAGAAGTTAGCTTGCAACATAACTTCTGAGTGATAGTAATCACAAGCACTGTCACGATCGTCTTTGGGTGAGATAGAGGACCAAGGCGCAGCGTGTGCAAAATACATCTTCTTTTATTTCAGAAGAGAGAAAAAACAAGAAACGAACAACTATACACAAACTAACAAACTGACGACCGTGAAGCTATACAGACAAATAGTGCTGACACAAACACTACACATAGACAATTACCCACAACCAGCTAAAGCCTATGGCTGCCTTAAATATGGCTCCCAATCAGAGACAACAATAACCAGCCGTCTCTAATTGAGAACCAATTCAGGCAACCATAGACTTTCCTAGACACCTACACTGAACACTAAACCATCTACTCTACTTAACCCCCTAAACCAAACAACACCCTAGACAATACAAAAACACATACTTCACCATGTCACACCCTGACCTAACTAAAATAATAATGAAAACAAAGATAACTAAGGCCAGGGTGTGACAAGCACCACCAATCAGCCTACACCACTGCGCACACAACCGTCAATACTATGGCAACTAGCGTAGCCATGTCAGCAAATGAGTGTCTGAACACACACAAATCTGATTTGATCACTTGTAACTTGTCGTTTGTACAGTCAGTTTTCCAAAACTGATTTGAGCATTAAAGCTTGCAGTGTGAACAAGGCTATAGAGGCCTAAATTATTTGACACAATCTGGGTTTACAGCCCTTATCTGACCTGGCAGACAGACATGCACACTGTAGTGGTGTGTGTGTGTGCGTGTGTGTGTGTGTGTGTGTGTGTGTGTGTGTGTGTGTGTGTGTGTGTGTGTGTGTGTGTGTGTGTGTGTGTGTGTGCGGTGAGTGCTTGCGTGTGCTCATGTCTGACAGTATCAGTGGCTACATGTTTATCAGTGAATGGTTACCCATGTTGTCCATGGGCGATGTAAATTGTGTTCCATGCATCATCCATGCAAGAGCAAGTTTTGTTAAAAAAATATATTTTATATACATTTTATAAGATATTATTATTCAATAGGCAAAACAACAGGAAAAATGACTTCATTATTGTTTTATTTAACTAGGCAAGTCAGTTAGGAACACATTCTTATTTTCAATGATGGCTTGGGAACAGTCGGTTAATTGCCTTGTTTAGGGGAAGAACAGCTTTTTACCTTGTCAGCTCGGGGATTCAATCTTGCAACCATTCGGTTACTAGTCCAACGCTCTAACCACTAGGCTACCTGCCGACCCATTGTAAGGCATTATTCCTGCCAAATATCCCAGAAATTGCTTGTTAAGCATTTTACTTTGTTTATTTGTCTTCCTAGCCATTAGCTATGCACCAAGCCATCCCAGGGGGCAGGGCAGTTAAGCTCAAAACCGGGTGGTTGAAATAGCCGCTTTGATACTGGAGTACGTCCAGCTCGTTTGTTCCTTCATTCCACAACCAACACTTGTCCTAATTGTTTAGATTGGCTTCCAAGGTCAGCTGCCAGATTTGTCAGATATTAATTTATATCCTGCAATCTCATAGACTCAGCATACACTCAATCAGTACGTAAAGGTTTTTTAGAATGCATGAAGGCATCCCTCGTTTAAGGAGAGAAGTAGACGCATAAATTGTTAATTAAGAAGGGAAAGTAGTGTGAGAAGATGGAGGAGGCAGTCTATTCTATCATGGTAAGGCAGGTTAGTCGTTCATTTATAGAGCCATCAAATTCTGAACTGTTTAACTTCTTATGGCTGCAAGCCCGACGTCGGTACACTTATGACAACAGCCAGCTCAAGTGCAGGGCGCGAAATTCAAAATATATATTTTTTAAATATTTAACTTTCACACATTAACAAGTCCAATACAGCATATGAAAGGTACACATCTTGTGAATCCAGCCAACATGTCCGATTTTTAAAATGTTTTACAGCGAAAACACCACGTATATTTATGTTAGCTCACCACCAAATACAAAAAAGGACAGACATTTTTCACAGCACAGGTAGCATGCACAAAGCCAACCTAACTAACCAAGAACCAACCAAACTAACCAACAAACAACTTCATCAGATGACAGTCTTATAACATGTTATTCAATAAATCTATGTTTTGTTCGAAAAATGTGCATATTTCAGGTATAAATCATAGTTTACATTGCAGCTACAATCAGAAATTGCACCGAAAGCAGACAGAATAATTACAGACACCAACGCCAAATAACTAATTACTCATCATAAAACATTTCTGAAAAATACATAGTGTACAGCAATTGAAAGACAGGCATCTTGTGATTCCAGCCAATATTTCCGATTTATCAAGTGTTTTACAGCGAAAACACAATATAGCGTTATATTAGCTTACCACAATAGCCAAAAACACAAGCAATTTCCCAGTAGCAAAAGTAAGCGATCGTAACAAACAAGCAAAAGATATATAATTTTTGACTAACCTTGATTTTCTTCCTCAGATGACAGTCCTATAACATCAGGTTATACATACACTTATGTTTTGTTCGAAAATGGGCATATTTAGAGCTGAAATCAATGGTTACACATTGTGCTAACTTAGCTACTTTTTCCCACTACGTCCGGATTTTTCCTGACACTTTTTCTGACACACATATTCTGACCAAATAGCTATTCATAAACATAACTAAAAAATACATGTTGTATAGGAAATGATAGATCCATTAGTTCTTAATGAAATCGCAGTGTTAGAATTCTAAAAATAACTTCATTACGATATGCAGCTTCGGTATAGCTAGAGTACCCAAACGTTGGGCGCCCACGACTAGTTCACATGTACGACAGATATATGAAATAGCATCATAAAATGTTTCTTACTTTTGCTGATCTTCCATCAGAATGTTGGACAAGGTGTCCTTTGTCCAGAACAATCGTTGTTTGGATTTAGAACGGCAACTTTCCCTCTTCAATTAGCAAGCACACTAGCCAGGTGGCACGACGCTCTCCATGTCAACAAACGGAAGAGAACGGAACACGGCAAAACTCCCGAAAAATTTTCAATAATCTGATGAAACTATATTGAAAAAACATACTTTACGATGATATGGTCACATGTATCAAATAAAATCAAAGCCGGAGATATTAGTCGACTATAACGGCAGCTAAACAGAAGGCAAATCCATGTCCCCCTGCGCGCTCTCTAGAAAACCGGAAATGAGGTACACGTCATACAAAGAGGATTTATTCCACTTCAGACCAAGATAAACACGAAATTTCTTCTCTCACCGCCTCTTGACATCCAGGGGAAGGTGTATGAAGTGCACGTATACTCTTACGTATCATGCCCATGTATAGGCAGGAAGTAGAACAGAGCATCGATTTCAGACTTTCCACTTCCTGGTCAGGAAGTTTGTGCCAAATGAGTTCTGTTTGACTCACAGATATAATTCAAACGGTTTTAGAAACTAGAGAGTGTTTTCTATCCAATAGTAATAATAATATGCATATTGTACGAGCAAGAATTGAGTACGAGGCCGTTTGAAATGGGCACCTTTAACTTCTTATGGCTGCAAGCCCGACGTCGGTACACTTATGACAACAGCCAGCTCAAGGGCAGTGCGCGAAATTCAAAATATATATTTTTTAAATATTTAACTTTCACACATTAACAAGTCCAATACAGCATATGAAAGGTACACATCTTGTGAATCCAGCCAACATGTCCGATTTTTAAAATGTTTTACAGGGAAGACACAATATGTAAATCTATTAGCTAACCACGTTAGCAAAAGACACCTTTTTTTACTCCACCACTTTTTTACTCCATCAGTAGCTATCACAAATTCGACCAAATAAAGATATAAATAGCCACTAACCAAGAAACAACTTCATCAGATGACAGTCTGATAACATATTTATTGTATAGCATATGTTTTGTTAGAAAAATGTGCATATTTCAGGTATAAATCATAGTTTACATTGCAGCTACAATCAGAAATTGCACCGAAAGCAGCCATAAAACTTACAGACACCAACGTCAAATACCTAATTACTCATCATAAAACAATTCTGAAAAATACATAGTGTACAGCAAATGAAAGACAGGCATCTTGCGATTCCAGCCAATATTTCCGATTTATTAAGTGTTTTACAGCGAAAACAAAATGTAGCGTTATATTAGCTTAGCACAATAGCCAGAAACACTTGGGCGCCGACGACTAGTTCACATCTACGACAGATATATGAAATAGCATCATAAAATGTTTCTTACTTTTGCTGATCTTCCATCAGAATGTTGGACAAGGTGTCCTTTGTCCAGAACAGTCGTTGTTTGGATTTAGAACGGCAACTTTCCCTCTTCATTTAGCACGCGCACTAGCCAAGTCAGAGAACGGAACACGGCAAAACTCCCGAAAAAATTTCAATAATCTGATTAAACTATATTGAAAAAACATACTTTACGATGATATGGTCACATGTATCAAATAAAATCAGAGCCGGAGATAGTAGTCGTCCATAACGGCAGCTAAACGGAAGGCAATCCCACTGTCCACCTCGCGCTCCCAAGAGTACCGGAAATGAGGGACACGTCATACAAAGAGCTTGTATTCCAATTCAGACCAAGATAAACACTAAATTTCTTCTCTCACAGCCTCTTGACATCTAGGGGAAGGTCTATGAAGTGCACGTAGACTCTTACGTATCATGCCCATGTATAGGCAGGAAGAAGAACAGAGCCTCGATTTCAGACTTTCCACTTCCTGGTCAGGAAGTTTGTGCCAAATGAGTTCTGTTTGACTCACAGATATAATTCAAACGGTTTTAGAAACTAGAGAGTGTTTTCTATCCAATAGTAATAATAATATGCATATTGTACGAGCAAGAATTGAGTTTGAGGCCGTTTGAAATGGGCACCTTTAATCAGAGCTACTCAATACTGCCCCTGCAGCCATAAAAAGTTAATCAGAGCTACTCCATACTGCCCCTGCAGCCATAAAAAGTTAACAGACATGCTTCCCCCCAGTATGTGGACACCTGCTCGTAGAACATCTCATTTCAAAATCATGGACATTAATATGGAGTTGGTCTCCCCTTTACTTCTATAACAGCAGGCCAGTCAAGTTCTTCCACACTGATCTCGACAATCCATTTCTGCATGGACCTCGCTTTGGCCACGGGGGCAATGTCATGATGAAACAGGAAAGGGCCTTACCCAAACTGTTGCCACAAAGTTGGAAGCATAGAATTGTCTTTAGTGTCATTAAATGCTATAGCACTTAAAAACTTCTTAGGGCTAGGCGTCCCACTAGCGGGACACCTGTCGACAACTTCCGGTGAAATTGGAGGGCGCACAAATCAAATAAATAATCATAAAAATGATGGATATTAAACATTAAGGTACATACAAGTAAGTGTCTTATATCGGTTAAAAGCTTAAATTCTTGTTTATCTAACTGCACTGTTCGATTTACAATAGACTTTACAGCGAAAGCATGCCATGTGATTGTTTGAGGGCGGCGCCCCTCGGGGTCACGGTCAGCCTCACTTCTGGGTATCGGCCTCAGTCCAACGGGCAGGTGGAGAGGATGAACCAGGAGCTGGGGAGGATCCTGCGGAGTCACTGTCTGGACTGGCAGGGTGAGTGGGCATGATTCCTTCCATGGACAGAGTACGCCCAGAATTCACTGCGTCACTCCTCCACTGGGTTGACTCCCTTCCAGTGTGTTCTGGGTTTTTCCACCTGCCCTGCAAGAAGTCCCCGGTTTGTGGGGCCGTTCAAGGTTTTCCGGAGGGTCAACGAAGTGACGTATATGTTACAACTGCCCAGTCATTACCGTATCTCACCCTCGTTTCATGTCTCCCTTCTCAGGCCGGATGTTCCTGGTCCCCTAGCTGATGCTGTCCGCCACGACACTCCACCAACCCCCCGGACATCGAGGGCAGTGATTTCCACCTTCGCCGCCCCGATCGACCCGCTCCTCATCCCTGGGGTTCGTCCTCCTGGTCAGGGTTGTCCTCCTGGTCAGTCATCCTGCGGCAGGAGCTGCGTCAGAGGTGGGGTACTGTCACGTCTACTCCTGCTCCTCCCATCCGGGCGTGCGACGTCGCCGGTTTACTAACCACCGGTCCTGGGAATCATTATTACGCACACCTGGCACTCATCATTATGATTCACACCTGGACCTCATTACCTCCCCTTTATAGGTCCCTTCCTTTTGTTCATTCCTCAGTTGGTATTGCAGCTGTGTTCATGTTATCTCGCTTCTGTTACATTGTTTCATGTTTGTTTTCATTAAACGTTTCACCTGCACCTGCTTCTCGGCTCATGGCGTCATCGTTACACCTGAGGAATCTCTCCTATTTCATGAATACTTTATATTTAGCAGTTTGGGTTCACCCTGTGCCTTTTTGTTTATGAAGATATATTTTGAGCACAACAGCATTTGGGTTTGTTCTGCTATGCTCTATGGTGATTTAATCAACTCAGTAGTTCTAAATCTGCGACTGCCTACTCCTCTCTACACCAGTGACAATCTCCGTCTGTAGAAAAGTTAAATAAAACACACAAAAAGTAATGAAAATCATCATATTGTATTTTGTGTGTACAGATGCCCTGTGTGGACAAAATCATGGAAACTTATGACAATCAGATAAAATTAAATGCATTTTTCATAGAGAACTTGATAATCGGTCCAATTTGACCAGAACACAGCAGGAGGGTTAAATAAAAAATCTTTGTCCAGTACGAGGTGAGTAATCGCTGTCCTAATATCCAGAAGCTCTTTTTGGTCATAAGAGATGGTGGCAGAAACATTATGTTCAAAATAAGTTACAAATAACGCAGGAAAACACACACAATAACACAATTGGTTAGGAGCCTGTAAAACGGCAGCCATCTCCTCCGGCACCATTGTAATGTCATCTGATCCAAACATTGTGCCCTTGGCCTGAGAGGATGAAAGTTCAACATGTAGCAAGATGTAGTATGTACATGTTAACTAGCTGGCCTGGCATATTGTTGTCCATGAAAGGAAGTCAGGTTAGCGAGAAAGTATTTTAACCAGGTAGCCTAGGACAACAAATACTAAAAGCGTGTACTGTCTAACAGAGTCATAGACCATTTAGGCAACATGAAAAACAAGGTTGGCATTGGTGTTTCTCTACAAGTAGGGTTATTCAACATACTTTTTCTACTTGCATGCACGGACACACACACACACACACACACACACACACACACACACACACACACACACACACACACACACACACACACACACACACACACACACACAGGAATCAGAACCATGGACAGCCACATCATATTTAGCTTACGTTAATTGGACGAAATAGTTTTGGGTATATTTTAGTTGTCTCTGTATTACACTAAGCAGAGGTGATTTGATGATGTTGAAGTTGAAATGGTCCGGGAATAGTAGAGGCAGCTCCTGTTTCCCTTGCAACTTGTGGTAACTCTCTGTGGTTATAAATCAATTCTTTAGTAGTAGTCCGAAAATGTTGGAAACATAACTTGCTTGACCATGCTGAAGGTCATGTAACTGTTTGTTACATGCAATAAAACAAAAACAGAGATGCTTGTTCTAGGTCCCAAGAAACAAAGAGATCTTCTGTTGAATCTGACAATTCATCTTGATGGTTGTACAGTCGTCTCAAATAAAACTGTGAAGGACCTCTGCGTCACTCTGGACCCTGATCTCTTTTTTGACGAACATATCAAGACTGTTTCAAGGACAGCTTTTATCCATCTACGTAACATTGCAAAATCAGAAACTTTCTGTCCAAAAATGATTCAGAAAAATGGATCCATGCTTTTAGACTCTACTCTCCGGCTACCCGGATAAAGCACTAAATAAACTTCAGTTTGTGCTAAATACGGCTGCTAGAATCCTGACTAGAACCAAAAAAATGTATCATATTACTCCAGTGCAAGCCTCCCTACACTGGCTTCCTGT